>NC_142951.1:28010240-28202740 GCF_046866305.1 Octopus bimaculoides | reverse complement strand
CACAACACAAAACGATGTTTGTTTTCTCATCGAAAAAGCAATGGCGGACCAAAACAAGATTGCAGAAAGAACCTCGCTTATAAACACAAAATTATATAAACATTAAAACATAAACAGAAACATACATATCTACATATATATATATATATATATATATATTGTATAGTTATACAAATGTCCCCCTACAGCTAAATTTGTTTCCGCATAACTTCCAGAAAAATGGATATTTTTTAGTGATTTTTTTTTTTTTTTTACAAATATACCTCAAATTGTGCAGATTCTGACTCTATCGGAATTTGTTATGAATTTTTTTTTTTCCCGATGGTGGAGAGGGGAATTTCGGAAAATTCACAAAGTCGTTTTTGTTTCTCATAACTCTTAAGAAAAATGGGTACTTTTGGAAAGACTACATTTTTTCAATGAAATTTTTTATAATATAAATACCTTTCAGATGGTGTACATTAGGATTATATCGAAATTTGTTTCATATGAAAAAAGAACGAAAAAATTGGTGGACTTGCACACATACATTCTGACACATATTACAATTTTTTTTTTTTTCGAAAATTCAAGTATCATTTTATGATACGAGCCCATCTAATTTTTTTATATTAAGTTCCAATATAATCCTAATATACACCATCCGAAATGTATTTATAAAAAAAAAAATTCATTAAAAAATATCAATTCTTTGAAAAGTTACGAGGAAAGAAAGCCAACTCATGAATTTTCCGAAACTCCTCTAGTCAGTCTCGGAAAAACTTTTTCACAACAAATTCCGATGTAATCATAATCTACACCATCTGAAACATAGTTGTAGAAAATTTCATTAAAAAATAATCATTTTTCTGGAAGTTATGAGGAAACAAAGTCGAGGCAGCACACTTGTATACGTATGCTATATATATATATATATATATATATATGGTCTAAAGTGTTGAGATTTTTTTAAAATATAAATTACCTATAAAATATAATATTAGTATGACCAGAGATCAAACGATTATAGGATATTATCACGAGAATCGGACTAGTAAAATTCCTTTATAATCGCATAAACAAACAGCAATTGTAAAATATCGTTCATATTACAGACACACATTAACAAATATACATATATGGTGGGGTGGGAGAAACGGGGACGTAAGGAAGAGATGCATCTCCATCGCTTTCAATGATAGTTATTCTGTTTATTCGATCAGCTGAATTGCCTAATTGTTGAATTGGTGAAGTATTCCAAAGACACTTGTTCATTTAACGTAAACCTCTGGGCAGAAAATTAGCGCGACAGTATGAGTGAGTGAATCTTTTTAAACTCCTGCAGCCTTATTCCAAACGGGATGGGCTTCCCTGATTTCAACATGTCCCCCCCCCCCCCCGCCGCCCAATTTTACTCATAACTTTCGAATTGACCCGATGCTTTTCTAGGAGACACTTCACCAAGATGTCACGCAGTAGGATCGAACAAGGAAACACACTACTGCAGAACAAACTTTTTTAAGCATTCGGCCATGCCTGCGTCTGTATACATATCTAAAAGCTGGTATCTTAGCAAATCTTAGCGGTGGCTTGTATCGGGGGAAAAAAATAGCCATAAAATTTCGAACAAAAAAAAATATATAATTTCAGTTCAGTTAGCAGTTTACCGTGAAATAGGGGAAACGTTTCGGATATTAGCCCTTCTTCAGAGGGAAAGCATTCAGAAGACTTATCACAACGGTTGCAAAATTGAGGATGAGAGATTGAAAGCGAAAGAGTGCATGTTGTTGTTTAATACATAGGTCAGCACAGGTTGGACAAATCTAAGATCGAAGACATTTTAACCATAAACAAACGGGTGGTTTGTTTTAGGGTCTTTTCTTTACGACGGTTAATTAGAGGAAATTTGGCAGCTATTTCTAGTGATTTGTGCGATCACATAAATGCTTTCATGAGAAAGACTGATACGGTGGGGTAGATGTGGAGTCATATATGTATATAAGTGAGAGAGAGAGGGAGACAGAGAGAGAGAGAGTGCATGTGTAAAGTGTGTATTATTCTAAATATATATACATCTGGATATACACATAGCTGGCAATATATATAGACGTATATACTTGGTTATATATACGCATATTCACACCTAGATATAAACACGCATTCTGTTCCTAAAACCTAAAATAAAACAGCCACAGGTTTATATATATATATATATATATATAGTTTATACACACATCTCTATCAAGGTACACACACATAGATGATATATAAATATACACATATAAATAAATTACAAAGAAGCAGCTAAGACAATTGAAGCTCACCTGGTGCCGTGGCCACAGGTCCAGTGGTCCCAGTAGGGGCTGAAGCAGGGGCCGAAGGTGAAGCAGTGTAGGTAGAACGACCACAACAACAGCAACAACAATAATAATAACAGGGAAACCACAACCTGAGAATTTCGCGGAAAAAGCACATGTATCCCACTGCGCATGCGCTACACTGACACATATTAAGCTAGCTCGAAAAAATTTTTTACGTATTCCCAACAAAAATATATATATATATAATGGGAGGTATTTTTTTTTAAAGTTGAATTTAGAATAATATGATTTACTTTCAATTGGGTGACTAGAATATGTATATTTTATTACAACAGGAAAAAAATAAACTAAATTTTTTAATGAAGCCATCAGTTTTGCGGTTATGTCCCTTTACGTTCTGTGTTCAAACCTTACCGAGGTCGACTTAGATTTTTCATGTTTCTGTTAGTGATGGTGTAGCGATAAAATAGAGTACATGATCGATTAAATAGACGGTTAAATCTTCCCACCTCAAAATCTGAAGCCTTATACATCCATTAGAAAACGTAATGTTTTAAAAGAGAGAGAGACAAAGCTTTTCTACGAAACTAAATCTGCTGATTAAACGACAAAGAGGGTAGATGCTAGTATGGAAGCACCATACTTGAAAATGAAAGAGAGATACCTATGGAAGGTCCACTTGAAATTTTTAAAAAATACATTTTCCCATTTAGATGTTGATTTTCCGAAATAATTTATACATTTGAAATCTAGCAGTCGTATATAGCCTTGCCCTGGTATACATGAATACATGACCTGAATTCATTATATTTTGGATAAATGAGAATGTTGATTCATTCAGAATTCGTGCATCCAAGCAATTCAGAAGAAACTTGGTCATACTTCATAAAAATCAGTTTTAAAAAATGCAAATAAAATAACATTTTAGTTTTACAAATTTTATTGCTGGCAGAAGACATTAATTTTTTTAAAACATTATTCCCTTCCTCCATCAGTTTTTTATACTATTGGCACAATGCCCGAAATTTTGATGAAAAAGGCTGATGTTCAATTACATTGACCTCTGTGCTCCTGTGTTACATATTTTATCAACCCCAAAAGGATGAAAAAGAAAAGTTGATCTTGGAAGAATTTTCTCCTCAGACTGTAAAAAGCAAAAAGAAATACCACTAAGCATTTTGCTCATCAAACTAACAATTCTGCTAACTCATTGACTTCCCTTCTTCCATTAGTTAATATACATAATTACTCTAAATTATTTTCTTAATCAATAACTTTATCCAGTTTCTATTGCATTTCTTAAAGTTACTGCGTGGCACCTTGGGCAAGTGTCTTCTACTATAGCCTCGGGCCGACCAAAGCCTTGTGAGTGGATTTGGTAGACGGAAACTGAAAGAAGCCCATCATATATATGTGTGTAGATATATATATATATATATATGTATGTATGTGTGTGTGTTTGTGTGTCTGTGTTTGTCCCCCCCAACATCGCTTGACAACCGATGCTGGTGTGTTTACGTCCCCGTAACTTAGCGGTTCGGCAAAAGAGACTGATAGAATAAGTACTAGGCTTCCAAAGAATAAGTCCTGGGGTCGATTTGCTCGACTAAAGGCGGTGCTCCAGCATGGCCACAGTCAAATGACTGAAACAAGCAAAAGAGCAAAAGAGTATAAAAAGGCTACAAGACAATTTATGATTAATTCAAACTAATATGAATAAATAAGCATTACATCTAACTGAGTAATCTGAATACTAAAGGATTAATTAAGAAGCCTGCCAATGGGCACCTCTGTGCCTCATATTTGTGTAATTAATCTTAATCCTCTTACCATGAAAATCAATTATATCCATTCAAAATTTTATTATCTTCAACCAGTTTTATATACTGGCCAATCATTATTTGAGGAATGTCATGTATGAAACTACTTTATTGAGGTAACCTGACTTGCAGGAAATAGCAGTTCTATTTTTTGGTAGATATTTAATATCATTACTGGAGTAACCATGAAATCTAATTTCACAGTTAAAGGGTTAAAGATTATAAAGAATAGAAGAGGGTTGAAGACAGAGCCATGCTGTACACCAACTTGTTCTCATAGCGTACCAAATCTTGTTTTTGCATGTTAGATCCTTTCAAGACATATTCATTTACACTCACAAGACTTCATAGCACTGGAAACTATCCAAGACCTTCCCTGGATCAATATAAGTAGTCCATTTTTAGTTAAGAACTTTCTTTACAGATCTTCCATTAGAAGAGGATCTAAGAAGGTGGGCTTAATAGGTCTTCTTCAACCTCTATCAGTTATTTAGAAAAGTATACCTGAAACCAACTTTATTACCATGCTTTTCTTGTGTCCAATTTTAAGGTTGTTTTTTTTTTTTTGTTTTTTTTGCTTTGCTTTTCTGAATATTATATAATAGGTATTTTTTATGGCTATAGTGGGGTTAAAAATGATGTTGTTTTTGTGCATTTTGAGGGTTGGGTTTTTTGGGGGTTTTTTCTGTAATAGGTGCTGGTTGGTTTTCTAACTCTAAATATACATCGTTGGAGTCTGTTCATGTTGTGGCTCAGAGAATTTCTTGTTCTGTAAGGAAATTGTCTGTTGATAGTAAGAAAGGAGAATTTAGAAAGATTAGTAAAATATCAGGATAGGGCAGTGAATTGTCAGAGTTGATAGAGCATCAAACAGGCTATTTTGCAGTATTTATTCAGCCCTGTATGTTAGATGGGTATTGATATGTTAGTAGATGTTAGGCAACATGTTGTCCCATAATAAAACAAAATCTAATGGTGTTTAAATAAGATTTATTTTTACAGAAGTACATTACAATATTTACATTTTTACATAGTTGCTTGCCATTAGTGTCAAGTGGTCTGCCAGAAGCAAATGTAGTTTAGAGTTACATTAATAACAGAAAAGATTAGCTTTGTGTCAAAGGCTGGAATAATGCTCTGTCCATTGTGGTGAAAGATTCCTTTAACCCAGGGCTGAGCTGCAACCAAGGGAATTTGTTTGCTTAAAGATCTTGTGGTTTGAGCATCTCAATTGTTTGTGGAGAGAATTTGCTGGGTACTTAATTGTGTGGTGATGATGACAACGGCAATGATGATTATTGATGATGATGACAGTTTCTTCAATAGCTCTGGAGGTTGGGGATTGTGGAACTGTTGGGAATGTTTTTAACTTTGGTGTTATATGTATTGCTTGAATTTCTTTGACATATGAAATATATGTATTTTCACTGGGTCTGTAAAAGAGAGTTGTGTAGCTCTCGAGTTTTAGGGATTCACACAGATACACAGACAGACAGACACACAGACAGACACACAGACAGACAGACACACAGACAGACAGACACACAGACAGACAGACACACAGACAGACAGACACACAGACAGACAGACAGACACACAGACAGACAGACAGACACACAGACAGACAGACACACATTCTCATCTTTATATATAGAGATATATATATATACACACACACACGCACCCAAACACACGTATATATATGTATATCAAAATAAATATATGAAAGTCAATGAAGTTTCGTAAAAGAAGGTGATCATGTACATATTTTCTTGCTGTTGTGATTATAACACCTCGTTGTAAACAATGTTCCTTGTTTTCCCTTGTGGAGCATATGCAAATAGGTTTTTTTTTGCTGCCCACCCTTGAGCAGCCAAAATACAGTTGTCCATGTGAGAAGCGGGGCTCTTCCAAGAGAAGACCAGCTACAGACAGTGCTCATCTGTTATGTTCGGGTTAAAATTTCATCAACATCAAAAATATATGAATTTTCATGGGAGTTATGGCCGTTATGCATAGAATATAATTTCCAAATTGCAGACAAAATTTACAATCGATAAATGTCTTAGAATAACCAGTCTCTCATCTGGGAAGGCCTTGAAATCAATGTTACCAACTGGGGACTATGTGTGTCGCAGTGATAATAAAAAGACTCAAAGGAGGTCTGCAACGAAATAATTTTACTCAATACTTTGCAAGTGAATCAGTGGAGGCAAAGATGCGTCTCATTTACTTGACAATTTATGCACCACATTGCAGAAATCACAATGTAAGTATATCTGAAAGGGTAGTCTTACACTGTTGTACCGTTGAATTACAAATAATGCTCATCTGTTATGTTCGGGTTAAAATTTCATCAACATCAAAAATATATGAATTTTTATGGGAGTTATGGCCGTTATGCATAGAATGTAATTTCCAAATTTCATAAAGATCCATTCAGTACTTTTGACGTAGTTTTGGATAAGAAAACAAATGACTAATGTGTGTGTTTGTGTCCATGTGTATGTGTGTGATGGGTGTATATATGTATAGATATCTGTATGTATGTATAAATATATGTATATGTGTACATATTACATGTACATCTATATATATATACATCTACACATATGTATACATATACATGTATGCATATATATCTATACATATACGTGTACATATACATCTATATATATATACATATACATCTCTCTCTCTCTCTGAAAGTATCTGTCATTACAGTATCGAAATGTGATTGTTTCAGTTAGTGGAATAGTTTCATTTTTAAAGTGAAAGTATTTGACATGAGTGTTTTTGTTTCACTTTTGACACGTAATACTTAAATAGTGGAGGAGATATTATGTTGCCGTGGGCTCGAACTCTGCAAGAAGTTAAAAAATTTTTTTGACTAAAACACAACTGGAACTCTAAGTAAGGCATGTGTAAAATTTGAATGAAATTGGTTGCGTAGTTCTCGAGTTTTAGGGATACACACACACACACACACACAGACAGACAGACACACATTCTCATTTTTATATATATAGATGGTGACAATGATCATAACAATGATAAGGATAATGATGATGGTGGTGATGATGATGATGATGATGACAACAATAATGATGATGATGACGACTGATGATGATGATGATGATGATTATGATGGTGATGACAATGATGATGGTGATGACAACGATGATGATGATGATGATGAAAGTGGCAATGACGACTGATGATTATGATGAGGAGGAGGAGGAGGAGGAGGAGAGGGGCAATGACGACTGATGATGATTATGGTGATGATGATGATGATGACGATGACGACGATGATGATGAAAGTAGCAATGACGATGATAATTTGTTCCTACCAAGTAAAAGTTCACTTCACCTGTATAACACACCATTCAAGCTACAGGTACACACTTTTTTTTTTTTATATTCTCCAAGTAATACTTCCAATCCCCACCTCCTTTCATGACTTCTTTTGTCTGAAGCCATCTTACTTTCTAGTTTTCCTTCCTTCCTTCTTTCTTTCATTCTTTCATTTCTTTTAATGTTAATGTTTTCATCTTTCTTTTTTCTTTCTTTCTTTCTTCTTTAATTAAGAAAATATTCTTTAAAATAAGATTGCACCAGCAAATAGCTGAGGTAGAAGAAAAACATTGCTTCCTTTTTGTTTATCTAACTCTCTGAATTCCTCAGTTTATCGTCTGCAGCCATTTACCGTTTTGTGTTTTATATATACATATATATATATATATATATGTGTGTGTGTGTGTGTATATATATGTATATATATATATATATATATATATATATATATATATATATATATATATATATATATATATATATATATATATATATATCTTCATTCTTGAAAAATTACTGTTACCTAAGTGTACATATGTGTATGTGTGTATGCATGCAAGTGTGTGTGTGTGTGCGTGTGTGTGTGTGTGTGTGTGTGTGTGTGTGATTGCTAATATAACGTAGTGAGCTAAATATCTACATACCTTCCAATCTACCCTACATGCCTGCTTGCCAACCCACCAAGCTGTCTATCTGTCTGTCTATCTAACTATCAATCTCTCTATCTATCAATCTGTCTGCCTCTCTCTCTCTCTCTCTCTCTCTCTCTCTCTCTATCTATCTATCTATCTATCTATCTATCTATCTTTCTTTCTTTCTATCTCGTGAGCTAGCTTTCTGTTTATCTAACTGTCTATCTGTCCGACCATCTGTTTGTCTGTCAGTCTGTCTGTCTGTTTGCCCATGTGTCTGTCTGTCTGTCTGTATTTCTTTATCTATTACCAACCAACCAACCTCCCTACCAGTCCATCTCTCATTTTTGCTGAAAGATGCCTTGCTACAACTAATTATGATGTACCTCATGGAGCGTGTGTGTGTGTGTCTGTTACCTTGTATGTACATGTACCCAGGTATATACATTTGTGCATCAGTATATTTCTGTGTGTGTGTGTGTTTGTGATTATCGTCGTCGTCGTCATCGTCATCATCATCATCATTTAGCATCCGTTTTTCATGCTGGCATGGGTAAGACAGTTTGACTGGAACTGCACCAGGCTCCAGTCTGTTTTGGCTTGATCTCTATGACTGGCTGCCTTTCCTAAGAGTGTACCAGATGTCTTTTATGTGCCACCAGCATGTGTGCTTTTCACATTTCACCGTCACAGGTGCCTTTTATGTGTCACCAACACAGGCGCCTACTACATGTCTCCAGCACGAGTGCCTTTTACATGTCACCAGCACAAGTGCCTTTTACGTGTCTCATCAAAATCATCATCGATGGTGGCGGCCTCATCGTCGTTGTCATCATCATTTAACATCCATGTTCCACACTGATATGGGTTGGACAGTTTGACAAGGGACCAATGGACCCAAGGACTACATTGTGCCTTTACTTAAACAGACTCCACTCTCTCTATCATATCTCTGCATATCAGCAATAGTGACCCCCCACCCTGAATACTTTAGATCGAAATCTCCCAACCTCATTCCCCAAATACATCTTATTTCTTTATTGCCCACAAGGGGCTAAACATAGAGGGGACAAACAAGGACAGACAAAGGGGTTACGTCAATTACATCAACCCAGTGCGTAATTGGTACTTAATTTATCGACCCCGAAAGGATGAAAGGCAAAGTTGACCTCGGCGGAATTTGAACTCAGAACGTAAAGACAGACGAAATACCGCTAAGCATTTCGCCCGGCGTGCTAACGGTTCTGCCAGCTCGCCGCCCAAATACATCTGTACCCTCATTCCCCAAATACATCTGCCCCTTCTAATCACTGGCTCAGGAACGAAATTTGCTTAAGGGGTGGAAACCCAGGTCCAAAATTTTTTACAAACAAAGTCTTGTTTTTTTTTATAATTATTTTTGTTGTTTGTTCCTTGGGAAGAAACCTAACTTCAACCTACTTTTTACAGATCACTTTTTACTCATAGTTTTCTGACCCTGAGAAAAGTAAGTAGGGGTACAAATTTTGATTTTGCACCCCACAAAAATTCTAGGGTTACACCTGCACTCCCTGCAACCTTTTCCCTGGGCCCATACCTCTAATGTTCTCCTAACAGCTCAAACCACCAGCATCACTTTGATTACATCTCATCCTACATGGAGGGCACATGTATTACTTCATTCCTCTTTGAAGTCATTGATAAATGCCACATTCACAGCTCCTTGTGCCTCCTTCATTCATCTCATACTGATGTTACAGGTACAGAAGAAAAATCTTTCGCACTCTTCAACTTGCTTCATTAACCTGTCTCATTATCTACATTCATCTTAATTCAACACTTAAGTCCTCAAAACCCCTTGATCTCATTTTCCCTACCAAGTTTAATCTATACCAAACCCTGTCTTTGCAGTTATTGGATCATCTAACTACCACTTCACATTTGCATATCACACAACCCCCACCCCCTACTCAATGGCACTTCATGTTAGCCAACTAGCTGGACCTTTGAGTTTGATCCCTAGGAGCCCTGGTAGCATATGTCCTTCACTCCCGACCCATAATAAATACCTGGGCAGTGACTGAAATTTTCCCACTTGTCATATCTCCCCACTTCCCACACATAACAAAAATCAATGTCCATGTCCACCAAGTAGTGTAGCCATAGTTGTGCTGAAGACGTTCAGGGGAAAAAATAATGGCCTACAACATCTGTTGAAACTCACCCACCTCAGAAAACTGGGTGGTTTTTATCCAGCAGTGCAACATCTGCAAGTCCAATACCAAACTTGTAGACAACTTCTTTCAAACTGCAGTCAATCTTTTTGGTTGCTATCCAAAAGAATTTCCATCGACGTTGTTGAATCTTCTTTCCTTCCAGTTCACAACAGACTTCAGTGAGCATTACCTCTCTACCACAGAGAAAGCCTTTACCTTCACTGCCTGCTTGGCAGCCAACATCACACTTCATACTCTTTATTAAAATTCAAACATCTACCACCCATGATCGTTGTTAGCTTTCTATGCCAACCAGTGATTTTCCCATCACTACCTTGGCAAAAATGGCTAAGTCAAAGCTTTACACAATGAGATCATAATAAAATCAAAGCATTTTAGAGTTTACTAATATTTGGCATTTTTCAATGACTAATATTCTTTTCTACTCAGCCTGGTCTCTTTATCTATGTCACGCGGAAAGGTTGTTTGCGAGAACGATATCGTGTACAGATACCGAAGGATTGACTCTGTTGAGCACCGATTGATTGATTGACCTTCGATGTGACTGAACCACCAATTCTAACCAGTTAGGATTCACCAAAATTTGAAACAATATACTGTTGATATCGTTTATTAAAAAGAAATGCTTTAAAAGATTTAAAAGAAATGTTTTTAAATAAACTGTACATCATTTTAACGGTTATGTTAGCGTTATTTTAAATGATATATTGGTCGAATGGTCACGACTGGACGCCTTATTATTATTTCCTACAACAGAATTTATGGAAACGTAAAATTTAGAAATATATATATTCTCGTGACAGCTTAAAGAGATAAAAAGTACGCTTTTTCGATTCAACTATTCCAATGAAAATGTGTAACGTTCATGCCATTCTCATGGAATAATCATATTTGAAAATACAGCACTATAATTAAAAATGAACGACAGGGAATGTTTAAAAAAATTGAGTCCCTAATAATTAACAGTTATTGTGTGTGAAAAATCAGCCATCAGAAATGAAACAGTTATGAAATAAAATGTACGAAAATAAAACAAACATACGTTATTGGAATTATATCTTCAATATATTTAGTAGGAATACAGAATAAAACGAAAAGAATCTATAGACGGGAAAAAAAAGGTAACGAAAAAAACATATAGAGGAATTTTAAAAAACAACGATGGGCTCGTCCGGGATTCGAACCCGGGACCTCTCGCACCCAAAGCGAGAATCATACCCCTAGACCAACGAGCCTCATACATTTTGGTGCTGAAAAAAATATATTATAAACTGTTAAACATTTATTGATGTTTTAATCTCTCATAATTTTGTAATTATTTAATTATTTTGATTATATTTAATGAGTTTCGACGTTTTCTTGATGCTCTCAACATTCAGGATGTCGATATTTAGCCTACGATTGGCCACTGGCCTCTGGGCAAACCTTGTTTTATCAGTATAAACAACTCCTTACGTTGACTATAGTCACTCGAGAAGCTAGAAAGAGCAGCCAAAAAATAAAAAGATAACCGTTTAATCACATGATATTACCTTCTTTTAAAGATCACATTGAATAATGTAATTCGAGATTTCTAAAAATTCCAAAACATAAACAAGTTATGACGGAGTTATATCTATAGAGTACCTAAAAATGAATTCCGTCTCGAGATATACTGTCGGCAATTAAGAAAAAAAAAAGAAAAGGAATCCGTCACGGATGGAAAGTCTTTCTTAAAGGCTTTTTTGATAGGAGGTGACCTGGTGGCTAATGTCGTCCATGATACAGAAAAACAACAGGATAGTCAAGGTTGTAGCGCCTTTGATTGTGTAGTTTTGTTGGACTGAGGATTATATGTCAACGAAATTAAAGCGTGAACTTTGACTGGCCATACCTACACAAGTGTGCCCCACCACACACGCACACACACACACACACACACAAAGGCACCCACGCACACACGCACACAGACGACTCTGTTTCCTCATAACTTCAGAAAAAATTAATATTTTCTGATGAAATTTTCCACTAAAACCTTTCAGATGGGGTACATTACAACACAATCAGATGTTTAATGTGAGAAAAATAAACTGCTGGCCACGCACGCATACATACTAACCCATGTATTTTATTCCTTGTACAAAATTTCAGATTTCATTTTGTACATATATATGAGTGCGCGCCTACCAATTTTTTTTTTCACATTTTTCTTTTCTTCTGATATAATCGTAATCTACACAACCTGAAAGGTTCTTATAGAAAATTTCAATCAAAAAGTATTCATTATTTTCAGAAAATTACGAGGTGACGAAGTCGGATCACAATTGTGTAGGTCGGGTCACAGTTGTGTACGTCTGCTTCGTTTCTGTAATGGCATCTAGTTCATAATGATTGACTGATGTACAGAGTGTTTGGAAAGTCACTGCGCGCTTATATTTTTTATTAATATGTCTGTCGCAATATACAATGCAAGAAAAGAATGTGACTGAAAATTATAAACAATGTTGATAGTGATGTTTGTGTGTGTACCACCTTTTCCAAATACACTTCAGGGATCTGTACAAGATCCCATTACAGTTGTTAAAACCATATTGAGGGTAGCGATCTGAAATAGAAAAAGGCAAAATACAATTAGACAAGAATACCCTGTACTATAAAGAGTCCTAGTGATTGTTTATGGAAGATAACTATCCGAATGATTTAGATGTGAAATTTGAAAGCAGATTATATGAAATTAGACCAGCAGTCTCCAACCGTTATTTCACCACACAAACCGCCAATGTTACCAACAGACTTAAATTTTTTTTTTTTTATAGCTTCAGCTTAGAGCTGCGGCCATGCTAATACAGCGCCGTTAAAATACGTTAGTAGCAATGAGATTCGAACCCACGCCTCCGAAGAGACTGGTGCCTAAAACCAGTGTCTTAGATCACTCAGCCACGTTGCCAACTGCTTTAAAAAAATATGTACACGTTTTTTTTTTTTCATTTTCTTTATTCAAAAAATAAAAACTATATCCATTTCATAAATGGTGAATCCTCTAGAATATCATAAAGAAATTGGTTTCAAAGCAATGCCCTCACATATCTACCCGCCGCGCGCACACACACATACACACACACACCTCCCAGCTACTCCATTTTCTCTCATCATCACTTGTTACAGTCATGTCATCCCCCATCTCTACTACTTATACTCTCCCTACCCCTCGCTCTTCTCTATGGGAGAACAGCGAGGGGTAGGGAGAGTATAAGTAGTATTATATTATACTTATTTATTGTACTTTTAATTATAATTTTCTTTCTATATGCGACACTGGTTTTTCATCGATGAGTTCATAAACCTTGGTTCTTTTCCCTAATACTATATATTTATATATATTTTATACTGTGAAACTTAATTTAATTTTAATTTTTAATGAATTGATTTTAATTGAGTTTTAACCTGTAATTTTGGATTTTATCCCTAATATTATTAATATACATTATTATTATATATATATATATAGAGATAGATAGATAAAGATATACATATATGGACCTTTTCTGTATGGTTGCTTGCGATAGTCAATAAAACAGAAACAAATTTTTAAAATTTATTCTTCCTGTGCGGCCTGATACCAAACGATCCTCGACATAGCAGTGGTGAGGATTTTACTGGTCCAAGGGAAATAAATCCTACAACTACAGTTCAGGCGGTGTATCATTAAAAAAGTTTCCAATAGGAATAAGTCTTAACCTTCGCTTTCCAATGGTATCTTCGACTCTCTAACAACGCGCACTTGTTACATTAATGCAACGTCAAGACGTAAATAACATAAGTTAGGAGTGATAGAAGAGAGAGAGATGGCTTCGAGTTATAGACGATTTCTAACCCTCTGTAAAAACTGGCCCATAGACACCAGCAAAGCAGCTGATAAGGACCTCGCCGTCTTCATACGCGAGAATATAGCTAAAACCTTTAGACATGGTGACGCTACACGAATTGAAGAATCGGCAAAATGTGAGAATATTTATGAGAGTCTTCAGAGGATATCTGCAGACTACCATCTGAATAAATACCAATTGGATAAGCCTTATGTAACAGCTTCCTGTAAGGCCACTCGAGATGAATGTAGAGTGGTACTATCCAAGGAAGGCAGCGATATTATCTTCGAAAATGATGCCAATGTCTTTGACAAAGTGAAATCGAAATTCGAAACAGGGTAACCAAAGGAGACTGTATGAATTCTAGTATTCAATGTAAGGAGACTGTATGAATTCTAGTATTCAATGTAAGGAGACAGATTAAAGACTTCGTGAGTGTTGTGTCTATTGGCTTCCTAAAATATGTACTTTTGCTGTCCTGTACCAGTTATTGTATTGTGTTGGCTTACATAACGTTCCTATATTTGCGTAACATTCTTGTCTTTTACATAGTTGCTTAGATTGCTAGAAATAGTAGCCAACAGCCCTACCTCAAATCACGAACTATCGTCTCAAACAACAACGAATAGGACAATTTGGTTAATAAGCTTGCTTCCTAACCATGTGGTCTTGGGTTCAGTCCTACTGCACGACAAGTATCGTGGGAAATTATCTTACACTATAGCCTCGGATCGACCAAAGTCTTGTGAGTCGATTTGGCAAACAAAGAAGCTCGTCAGTTTAGAATCAGTAGTTCTTTGACTGTTATTTCCAAATTTTCAGTATGTTGGAGAAGCAACTCTAGCTAATCCCTGTATATTTATTATATATATATATATATATATATATATATATATATATATATATATATATATATGCTGTCGGACGAAATCCAAAGAAAACTAAATGACATCTGTCCAAGGTTGACAACTGCAACACAACTCACTGCAAGTTTTAACATAGCCTTCATCAATCATTTTGTGCAGAAGATGCCTGGCAATAATCAACACTAATGGTGATCACACGAGATATTGAGTTCATCTCTTTGGATCCAGGACACTGTCATCACGTGACACCATCTGATGTCAAACATGTTTCAGGAAATGACATTTTATCATTAAAAAAGAAGGGTTTCTTAATTAGCATTCTTAATCAATGCTATGACAGTCTGTTAATAAAGCAGTTTCTATTTAGTATGTATGTAACGTTTCTTTTGTGGTTCAGTTTATATATATAAAAAGATCTCCAACCAATCTCTTCTAATATTTGGTGACATGTTCCATACACGACTCAGAAACAATTGGAAAAGATACCTGGATGATTGCTTTATCTTGACAAGCCAAGTGAATTTAAAAACATGTTAAACAACCTCAACAATAACATGTGGTTGGGAAGCTATCTTCTTATCACACAGCCAGCCATAAATATTTTGTTACATAGTTCAATGTTACAGGTTCAAATCTGCTCTGTAAATTTGACCAAGTTCTTTTTTTTTTCTTCATATTTCAGAAGAATTAACTGGTTGTCAGAACCAAGGCCTTACAAGAGAAGTCATTCAAATGCATATTGAGAACACCCTGATGCACAGAGGTTGTTTACAACTTTATGACCACAAAGAAAATCATGGCAGACTGTGAAGTGAAGATCCTTACCCAAGGCCTTCATCCCTTCAAATTTTTTTCTTTGTAAACTTATTTATTGGCTTTAGTTTGTATCAAACAATAAAATTTTTATGCCAGAAACCTTATGAACTATCCTTGCTTTTTCTATTCATTAGCTGAAGGTTTGTGGGTAGATTTCTCTCAAACTACCCATACACTCTCTGTCTCTCTCTCTCTTTCTCTCAAACTATCTGCACTCTCCCTGTTTTCTTCTCCCCCAAACTACCCTACCATACACACACACACACATTTTCTTTCTCTCTCTCTCGCCCTCTCTTAAACTACCCATACACACATTCTCTCTCAATTTATCTACTCACACATACATACACACACACACTCTCTCTCTCTCTATCTGCACTTTGTTTTCCTCTCCCTCAAACTACCCTACCATACACACGTTTTCTTTCTCTCTCTTTCTCACCCTCTCTCAAACTACCCATACACACATTCCCTCTGAAATTATCCACTCACATACATACACATACAATCTATCCAAACCCCTAAAATTACTAAAACAAATTTCTTAAATAATCCATGCATTTACACACATACACTGTATGAAGTTACATATATGCTCACGCTCAGGCAGCCATGTAGTTTAATGTGAGTTACAAAAATAAAAAAATAAAAATCTAACGAGAAGCTTTCACCAACTTAAAACCATCAGTGCAAGATTCAAAAGAATGAAAATTATGTCTAACAGACACACAAGGAAGAAGAAGAGAGTTCTATACAATAGATGTTGAAAGAACAGAACTATAGCAATTCGTTTTACGAGAGGAGACAACAACAGTGAGAAAATGAGAATTTGTTGAAAGACAAGCCACTTATAAGAGAAAAGGATTGACAGAATAATCCTTTCTACTATAGGCACAAGGCCTGGAATTTTGGGGGAGGGGATGAGTCGATTACATTGACCCCCCAGTACATAACTAGTGTTTAGTTCATCGACCCCGAAAGGATGAAAAGCAAAGTTGACCCTGGCAGCATTTGAACTCAGAACTTGAAGACAGACGAAATACCTATTTCGTTATTGCCCACAAGGGGCTAAACATAGAGGGAACAAACAAGAACAGACGAACGGATTAAGTCGATTACATAGACCCCAGTGCGTAACTGGTACTTAATTTATCGACCCCAAAAGGATGAAAGGCAAAGTCGACCTCGGCGGAATTTGAACTCAGAACTTGAAGACAGACGAAATACTGCTAAGCATTTCATCCGGCGTGCTAATAATTCTACCAGCTCGCCACCCTGAAGTTTGACAGAATAATGACCATGTAAACAGGGGCCATCTTAGCGTTATAGACACCTGGGCAGATCAATGCACTGGACCCTATAGTATTTATTTATTGATAGCCAGTCATAACACATATCGATCAAAGTTAGACCCTGGGATCCTTGAGGGGTCTAGGCAGATCAGTTGAGTATTTATTAACAGCAGGCCACATGACACCCACTGATCAGAATTAGGCCCTATGTTCATGAATTTCCCAGGCAACCTTCCAGTATGTCCATGCCTTAAGATGACACTGCATGGAAGTATTTATAAAGGTTATATACTACTACAAAACAGTCATGAACTCTATAATAAATGGAGGGAATTCTATTGAATGCCATTAAGTTTACACTCAACAGATCTTGTTGCCAACACCAACCTTTGGATTTCTGATTTTTGCCACGTATCATAAATGTTCTGATTACAAGATGTTTTCTTATAAATAGTCTTTTATATGCTTGTGCATTATTTAATCCATTAGGAATGAATGGACGAATCCATTCATCCAGGTTAGGTGACTTGCCTGGACCAATGTAATCCTTCCATGCCAGTCATCCCATTTGAGCGACGAGGCATGAATGCCTAGTCTGTTTTTTAGTTACATTGGTCTTTTGCTGGTTGAAATATCTCATTTGTGAATGCCTTAACTGTTGGCGATAGCAGTAGTTCACTAATGGAATTGGTTGATCCTGGCCATTGACAGGTTTGTTGTCTATGCACCTGCCTAGCATCTAGTAACATTCATCGTTGATTCAGTAAGTTCATCCCCCAAGCTACATCTCATGATTTCAACACACCCAGACTCAGAACAACAGGCAATAATAGGACACTTTAGTCTTGGCACAGACAATGTCTCTCGGACTGATGGTCTGATAAAATCATGCAGTCCACTCTATTAAATGATTGGTGACAGGGAAGAGTATCTAGCTGTGAAAGAAACTTATGCCAAGAGAGAATGAACAAAGGTATGGACACGCCATAAGCTGTGGAGTAAGATACCTGTCTAGGAAGGAAGTAACTTTGAATAAGAACCTGATACAGGTAGAGGAGACTCGCTGAGAGCTTCTACGGGCATCATCCTTGCTAGTACCAGCATCAGGGCTAGCTGGTATTCAGTTTGTTTTGTAAAGTGATTGATATCAGGAAGGGGCTTTCGAGTGATAAAACCCAATCCATGGCATGCACAACAACACAATAGGCTGGTTTTCATTGTTGGTGTGTGTGTGCTAGATAATATAGAGCCATGGTGAGATGTTATGGGTCCCATCCAACCCAAGCTGGGATGGTAATAAAATAAACAGATGTACAATATGTGTGGTAAGTAGCTTGCTTACCAGCCACATGGTTCCGGGTTCAGTCCCACTGCGTGGCACCTTGGGCAAGTGTCTTCTACTTATAGCCTCAGGCTGACCAAAGCCTTGTGAGTGGATTTGGTAGATGGAAACTCTGTGTGTCTGTGTTTGTCCCCCCACCATCGCTTGACAACCAATGCTGGTGTGTTTACGTCCCCGTAACTTAGTGGTTCGGCAAAAAGAGACCGATAGAATAAGTACTAGGCTTACAAAGAAAAAGTCCTGGGGTCGATGTTCTCGACTAAAAGCGGTACTCCAGTATGGCCGCAGTCAAATGACTGAAACAAGTAAAAGAGTAAAATAAACTTGTTGAACAAGCAATACAGATTAATCTCGAAATAACAAATAAAATAGCTATATAAATGAACAGCGGAGCCATCCACATGATCATTCAACCTGTAGGAAATAGCAGTCACAGCTCCCTCATACACTACCACCTTAAGAAAGACAGGGTAGTCACAGAATACTTTTGATTTTAGACATACTGGGTAAGGGAAGCTAATCAAAAACTACGTCTACTTAATGTCTTGGAATTGTCTCCCTTTGTCCATGTTTGTTAACAATTACCGGGTTCTTGCGGAAAACGATTGAAAATGTTTTCGTACTCATTATATATACACGTTTATGTGGTGGCTGTTGACTTATAGACGAATATAGCCACCGCTACCATCATCATCGTTTAACATCCGTTTTTCATGCTACCATGGATTGGACGTTTGACAAGAGCTGATATTCCACAGGACTGTACCAAGCTCTATTGTTTTGTTTTGGCACGGTTTCTATGACTGGATGACCTTCCCAATGTCAGCCACTTTACAGAGTGTACTGGATGTTCTTTCTTCTTTTTTTTTTTTTCGTGGCATCAGCGGGGTGACCAAGTAACTTGCAAGATAAGATAATGTATCCTTGACTGTGCGAAGTAGTATTGATGGAGGTCGCTTTGTGCCAATTGAGAAGAGGCTAAAAGAATAATACATGGATATAGAGATAGGTGTCTTTCTGTTGGAGAGATACAAAGATATCCCAGTGGAGAAGCGAGAGAAAGATAGAGAGAGTGAGAGAGATGGTTGTGGATATGTGTCAGGACATTCCATCAAGGTACAGTGATGGGTGAATACCAGTGAAGTGATACAGAGGATAGGACTTGGTGAGTGGGTGGGAGTGGGACAGAGGGGAACGTTTCATAAGAATGTGAGGAGAGATATAGTTAGATGGGATTGAGTTGACTGTAGTAATTGATGGTGAGAGATATAGGTGTGGTTCATTGGTGGGGATATGTTAGATATGCGAGGACACTGAGAGCGATAGAGGATAAAGGTGGAGTTAAGGATGGGGTATAGTAGAAGGGAGAGAGAGTATGGCTGGAGGAAGATAATTAGGAATGGATGTGGTTCTGGGGTGGGGGAAAATAGCAAAAGGGAAGGGATGTAGTATGTGTCTATTCTGCTCTCAGGTGATTATGGTAATCGAATGATATCAGAGATAGGGAAGTGATGAGTGTTAGGGAATGAGGCGGAGAGGAGAAGCTTCATGGGAAAGTGAGAATGGAGGAGGGGCAGAGCTTTGCACATACATACCGAAGTGGTTTTAAGATACCAATTCTGTTATGGTGGATGGGTCTTCTCAAGCACAGATAAGGCTCACTATCTTGAAATCAATCTTCAGTACTTCATTTTCAGCATTACACTACAACTCAGAAAAAGTAACCCAAACTGCATGCACACTAAATAGAATATTATTATTCACTTCCTGTGCATATTCTATGTACTGTTCATGCAGTTTTGGTTATATTTTCTGATGAGTTGCAGTGCACCTAAGCACTGTGTACAATAAGTTCGTTATACAGGGTGTCCACAAAGTCTGGGTACATGGGGATTAACATATACTTTAAGAAATTATAATTTCTTATATTTAATTGCTTATGTAATTATTTTATTTACTCCATGTACCCACATGGGGATTAACATATACTTTAAGAAATTATTATTTCTTATATTTAATTGTTTATGTAATGATTTTATTTACACCATGTACCCAGACCTTGTGGACACCCTGTATAGATACAAGTAGCTTGCTTACCAACCACATGGTTCTGGGTTCAGTCCCACTGCGTGGCACCTTGCGTAAGTGTTTTCTACTATAGCCTTGGGCCAACCAAAGCCTTGTGAGTGGATTTAGAGTAGACAGAAACTGAAAGAAGTCCATTGTGTATATGTGTGTTTGTGTGTCTGTGTTTGTCCCCCCACCCCATCATCGCTTGACAACCGATGTAGGTGTGTTTATAACCCTATAACTTAGTGGTTTGGCAAAACAGACCGACAGAATAAGTACTAGGCTTACAAAGAATAAATCCTGGAGTTGATTTGTTCAGCTAAAAATGTATATCCTATGTTTCCCTGGGTATCCCTCTGCCACAAGTTCCATCCACTTTAAATGATTGGCACTTTCTATGCAACTGTCCTCTTCCATATGTGTCACATGATCGAAGCAGCACAGTCTTCTCTCTTGCACTCTACATCTAATTCCTTTTATGCCTAACTTATTTTTCAATACACGAACACTCTGTCATACATGCATGACCGCCACTGACAAATTATCTTATCCTAGATCAGGGATCAGAGAACTTTTTTTAACCAATAACCCCAAAATATATTTATCTATGCCAACGTTTTTTTTCAGTGTCCGTTTACCAAACCCACTCACAAGGTTTTTGGTAGTGCAAGGCTGTTTTCAAGATGGCCGAGTTGCCACACAGTGAGACCGAGCCCCAAAAGCATGAGGTCGGGAAGCAAACTCCTTACCATGCAGCCACACCTGATTAATTTCTCGATTAGGGATTCAGTTGAGCAAACACCTTGAATGCTCGTCATGGAAATCAAACCAACAACTGATGGAGAACCAGCACCGCCACCGCCACCACCACCACCACTACCACCATTGTTTGTCAGGAAAAACCAAGCTATTCCAGTCCACTCCTACACAGAATGTTACATCAAAATGAATATCTCAGTGAAAGAAGTGAAATGGTAGGGGTGACAGGAGGATAGGGTGGCATTTGTCACACCAATTGTTCTGTTGGAAATATTTTATTGTTAGTTTAATTTCACTAAATAAAACCTTTCACTGTCACTGAGATCAAATTACTGAAAATAACAAAAACAGAAAAAGAAAATTAGCACCTATTACACTAATTTTTTTTTCGTTTTTGAGCTCGGGTCAAACACGATAGTTTAGAGGCCATGGGATTAACGATGTGTGACGATGTGAATGTTCCGAGTCCTCTCCCCACCCCCACCCCGTTCGCGAGCGCGCATTTTTTTTTTTTTTCAGTCGTTCTCAGCAAGCTGTTTTACACCTATTACACTAAATTTTTTTTTGAGCTCGGGTCAAACGCTTTAGTTTGACCAAATTTTTTTTTTTTTATCCCTTCGGAACTCGAAACCTCAAAAAGCGAGACGTTGTGGCGAGAGTACAGGACCCCTACATATAAATAGCAGAAGTCTTACGTAAGTCGGCGGGAAAACATGAACTTTCTATGTTTTGTCTGTTCTCCCTCTTGGATATGCCCAGAGTGGTAAATAAAGAAAAAGTTCGTAGTTTGATCTTCGAAGTCCAGGTACAGTTCGATTTAGTTTGTTGGAAATATTGATTGTTGATTCATTACGTGTTTGTTACTGCCGCTGTTTCTATTTTGTATTGTTATAACCCTATTACAATGTATTCTTCATCTATTGTCGACAATTTCAATCGTACTTCCGATATTGGAGACGTAAGGATATAAACAGACACCTGCCTTTACACTAAATTCATCACTGAAGTCATTTGCCAATTCTTACTTTACTTCGTGTATCATTGTACGTAACTTGTTCAAGCTATGTAACATGAACATCTGCACAAGCCATTCGCCAATTCCTGGCTTCTGTCGTGCCCACCAGATAACTGAACATGGTACCCTGTCAAATGCTTTCTCCAAATCAACAAAAATCAGAAACAGTGGCTTATTCTTAGCCTTGTATTTCTGTAGTTGCCACAGGGAAGATTTCGTTTGTAGTGTCTCATCTGCATCACATCCAGGTAGATTCTATGATGGATCGATTGGGCCATGGCTTTCTCTGTGACCTTCGTAACTTGATCTACAGGTCTGATTCCTCTATATAGTTGCTCCTCTCTAAGGCATCGCTTTTGTCCTTGTAACAGTTTATGATAATGCTGCAATGCCAGTCATAGGGAATGACAACCTCCTGGATGGTTATATTGACTATCCAAATGGCAATACTGTATCCCACTTCATGAACCTGTGACTTTCCCCACTCTTCATATTCTTGATCACTTTATCTACCACATTGCTGTTAACTTGAATCACTGTTCCCTCTGTTGGATCAGCATGGGATAATCCGTTTGTCCCATGCATTCTCCTCATTCAAAAGCCTTTCATTATAGCACTTCCACACCACTTACTTTTGTTCCAATCAATGGCAAGTTTGCTGTCGTTATTTCAAACACACTTCTTACTAATGTCAACTTGTTTCTCTCTTACACATTGTCTCGTAGTCCTGAACACTTCTCACCTCTGATCCTCAAGCTGCAGAACATATGCAAACGTCTTCTTTTCTGCCTCATCTTAAGCCATGCACATCTAATGCCTAGATACCCTTCTAGTCATGATCATCGTTTAACGTCCGCTTTCCATGCTAGCATGGGTTGGACTTTTGACTGAGGACTGGTGAACCAAATGGCTACACCAGGCTCCACTATGTTAGTTTTAGCTTGGCTGGGACTTTACTCCAGTCATGTCAGATCTGTAGCCCTGATCAGTTTATCTTGTTGAAATACCTAGTCAGCTATGCAACAGGTATATAAATCTCATCTACAGGCATGAATGTCATTTATAATTTTCCTAAACCGTTTCCCAATCGTTGGATCGTTTAATTTCCAAATCCTTTTCCATGCTGTGTCTACATAGCTCTGACACAGAAATCACCAGCCACTAACCTATGTTATATAGGGGCATTCTTTGCTAGGAAAGGTTTTGATATTCACAATAATCCTTCTGTCTTGTTCCCTGGTGAGAATGTAAGCTAAGCTAACTTATGTGTTCACCAGATTGGTAATTGATGAGGTAGTTGGATGGTTTCTTAAAGAGTATGTTACAAATTGTTAAGACCAGTTGCATCACAAAACTTCAGAAGCCTTACACCTACCTGTCTCAAGCCATAACCATAACCTTTCTGTACATCACAAAAGCCATCAATGTGTTGACCATCATGTCCCTTGAAGACACCAGCAACAATAATGAGGATGCTGTCACTCATTGGTGAGGTAGTCTACAGAAGGTCTCATAGAAGTGATACTTCTGACAGTCCCACCTGTGGGGAGTATGTCGAGGTGCTGCCTATAATTAACCATGACTTAATTATGCTATCACATACTCTGACAACTTCTGTTATTTTATCTATCCATCTCTCATCTCACAGTATACCTACCCCACTACTGCTCACCAAGAAGAGTTTGAACTACTGTTTTCTACCCATGAGTAGTTTGGTTGAAGATCCCATCCCTTCCATCTTATTTCTTGCACACAGTATACTCCATTCCAGCATCTCTGCAATTTCACTAGACCTACTTTTTATTGTGCCTACATTTAAAGTTACTGCCCTATTTTGGTACCTGCAGAAGAAAACAGCCTGGCTTATGTGGTAAAGCTTCTTGGTTTTTAGTTGTTCACAATCTGCCTGTGTCTGTGAGGAATATGAGAAGTCTATTTACCTGGTACGGAAAGACTTTCAAACTTCGTATACTTATCTATTTTGTGTTATAGAACAGAAAAATATTTTTGTATTCGAATTTATTTCATGTAAAAAAATTGTCTTATTTCGATAATTTCAACCAATCACTGACAAGTATTCAGTTGTTTGCATTTACTCCTTTGCTAATTAAGCGATGTAAAGCGTATTTAATCGCCATACCTTCGTTTTATTTGCTTTTTTCATTTTAAATTTGCTTTAACCCTAACCCTAAGGTTAGGGTTAATTGTTTCAGAATCGTTTGTTTATGTAGTCGGCACTTAATGTATATCGGCTGAATGGACGTCAGTGATTGGTTGAAATTACAGAAATACGACAACTTTCACATGGAATAACTTAGTCTTCTTTAAAAAAAAAGAAATCCCTAAGAGAAAAAGATGTTTTATATGACACATTCTACCAGTGTTCCAAGTTTCAAAGTGTTTCGTTAATGAAAAATGTGGCCCCCATTTTAAAAAAGATCCGAAGTCTATTTACCATCTGCTAGCAAAAGCAGATGGTAGATTGACAAACATGATTAATTTTTCCTTTCATCAGAGCTGCCCTCATTCAGCCATTCATTTATTCCCCAACATGCATAACACAGAGAGAGTTTGAATCAATTATACACAATGGGCTTCTTTCAGTTTCCACCTGTCAAATCCACTCACAAGGCTTTGGTCGGCCCAAAGCTATTGTTAAAGACACTTGCCCAAGGTACCATGCAGTCGGACTGTCGTGTGGTTAACCAGAAACTCCAAAACCCTCCCCACCAATACACACTTGTGTTGTTGGTGGCACTCTGTTGCTTACGACGTCGAGGGTTCCAGTTGATCCGATCAACGGAACAGCCTGCTCGTGAAATTAACGTGCAAGTGGTTGAGCATTCCACAGACACGTGTACCCTTAACGTAGTTCTCGGGGATATTCAGCGTGACACAGAGTGACAAGGCTGACCCTTTGAATTACAGATACAACAGAAACAGGAAGAAAGATTGAGAGAAAGTTGTGGTGAAAGAGTACAGCAGGGTTCGCCACCATCCCCTGCCGGAGCCTCGTGGAGCTTTAGGTGTTTGCGCTCAATAAACACTCACAACGCCCGGTCTGGGAATCGAAACCGCGATCCTATGACCGCGAGTCCGCTGCCCTAACCACTGGGCCATTGCGCCTCCACTTCACACTTATATTTGAAAAGAAACAAGACAAAAAAATATATATCTCTCAAAACTTTTTTTTTATTTAAATTGTAAAATTTTTGATATCAACAAAAAAAAAAAGGAAAAAATAAAAACAACAGATTTTGTGTGTGAAATAAAAAAAAACATGACAGTCTTTCATTTTTTTTATAATACTAAAGAAATGAGACATGATAATTTACAATGGCTTCTGTTTAAGTCTGGCTGCAGTAATAAGAAACAGTTTGTCCTTCAATAAAGAGTAACTATTTAAATGGAGGTGGTGTTCAGTGTCTTCATTATGGTAGACAGAACGTTGTTCTTCACCGGATATGAAACATTTCAAATGCCATAGAAAGAGGCCTTTGTGTGGTTGCTTGACCTGCTAGAAGTAGCAGTTAAACCTCTTTCAAATCACACACCTATTGTCTGTAAGACGGAAAAAGGAGAATGTGGATGTTACAGACCTAGGTGTGAAATGATTAAGGCATCAATGCCTTTTTGTTCTTGGGGGTTTATTCAACCAGGATCAACCTGGGGTTTTATTTCTAACAACAACATTCAACTTTCAGAAATTCACCGGATTTTTTTCACAACTGAAACTGACTAGACATAGATTCCTTATAATGAGACCGAATCTACAAAGTCACACCACCAACCAATTCAGATTTGATTTAAGATACAAAAAAAAAAAAAAAAACCTCTCCCTTTCTCTTTGTTCACAACTAACTCACCAATATATTGCTATGAAGTAGAAGTGACATTTTGTATGGAATGTTAACTCAGAGGGGGAGAAAAAAAAAAGATTACACTGTACTAGAAAGTAGTAGCAATTGTTATAATAATCAACACCATTTTTCTCTATGTTTTCTTTGTTTGCAGACATTTGACAATTTTAATCTCCATGCAACTATATTTAGTTCTACTAGACTGAAGAAAAAAAAAATTACAAGAAATAAACGGTAATTTGAGGTAAGTGAGGCAGAAAAATGCGATTTAGAGCTGGATTAAAGTTTGTACCCAGTACAACAGTTATGAGAGTGGATCTTTGCTTCTAAATGATGCACACTTATAGTGCAGATTTCTACACTTTACATGTTTCCCCACTTCTGCAGAGTTCACAATTTGTGCTGTTGAAAATCTGCTTGATCAATCATTATGTTATATTATGTAATAAGCAATCATCTAAGTGTAACTACAAGAAAAAAACAAAAAGATCTTATATTTTGTTTAAATAGTTTGAGTACATTAATTTCATTCAAATATATATATATATATATATATATATATATATATGTTATATTTATACAGGGTGTCCACAAAGTCTGGATACATGGGGATTAACACATACTTTAAGAACTTATTATTTCTGATATTTAATTGTTTCTGTTATGATTTTATTTACTCCATGTACCCACATGGAGATTAACACATACTTTAAGGAATTATTATTTCTTATATTTAATTGTTTGTGTTATGAATTTTTTTACTCTATGTACCTAGACCTTGTGGACACCCTAGTATATTTATTGTACCAATATTAATTTGCCACATATTTTTTTTTTCTTTTTCTAATAATATAGTTTCCTGAATAAAACATTTGTGTGTGTGTGTAGTATGTGTAGACGAAGGACATCTCATGTTAGACCAAAATGTAGTCACTAAAGAGTAACTGGTTTTTTAAATTTTTTTACAAGCCTGTGTTGTAGTAGTAGTAGTAGTAGTAGTAGTAGTAGTAGCAAGCAGTAATAATAATGAACAGGAGCAGCAATTTAATTTAAATAGCCAAGTATATACAAAGTTCATCTCCATCTCTTTATCCTGTGTCTCTCAAATAACAAAAGGCAGCATAGCGTCATCTTAAATAAGATATGGCAACCTTTTTCACAGATTAGATTCATAATTGCATAGCAATTGCGTATGGCTATAACCATTGTGTCGTGAAAGATTCTAAACATGGAAACAGTATAACTTCACATGAGAATAAATAAGTGACAGTTTGGCAGCAGAGATTCAATTTCCATGGAGTAGAGATAGTTATATCAGCATTAGAGGCCAAGCTAGCCCAATATATGTATATATAAATATACGGAATGGTGGAGCAAATCACAGAAGATTTATTTGCCAGTCATGTTATTTCGTGTAAAATAGAGTATCAAAGAAAGAAATAGCACATCAAAGAAAATATTTTTTGTTCATTGGTAAACTATCACCTTAAGACACAAACAGTTTGTCCGTTGAAGCATATGAACCAAGAATATATATAATATATATATTTATATGCACACATACATACATGCTTCAATAAAGCTTGGAACGGAGATTGATTAAAACACTGCTTAAATTTCCAACTGTCCAAAGACAATTATATATTATTAATTTCAAAACAGGAGTAACTATGAAACAACCAGTTACTTTGAAGCAAGTAGTTTTCACACTCGCTTGTTAACCATAGTGACAACATGATTTTGCACATGCGCACCCTGCATGCAGAAGAGAAGTTGCTGGGTCAGCATGAGGTCTTTGAAATACTGTGTGATGAGGATGTCTTATCAAAAATCACATAAAACTGTGATCAAAAACTACATAAAACCGTGATCTAAAATCCTCTCACGTTTTATGCCGCCACATCTACTACACACACACACACACACATACAGAGAATCTGCAGAGTATTTACTTCATTTGTTGCAACAGGACATAAATACTTTGTGTGTGTGTTATTTTCTGAATTAGTATCAATCCACACATAACACATAAACAGATTTTTTTCAGATCACCGAAACGTTATTTTTATCCCCCCCCCCCCCCTCCCTAGTTACAAAAACCACAACTCGAAATAAGAATAATAAATAAATAAAACAACAATAATAATGATCCTTTTTGCTATATGAACAAGGCCTGAAATTTTGAGGGAAGATGGGGGGTAGTTGACTACACTGACTTCAGTGTTCAACTGGTATTTATTTTAGTGACCCCTGAAAGGATGAAAGGCAAAGTCGACCCCAGTAGAATTTGAACTCAGAACATATAAAGATGGATGAAATGTCGCTAAGCATTTTGCCCAGTGTACTAATAATTCTACCAGCTCACCATCTTAATAATACTAATAATCCCGAATTTCATTTTGCACTTATATAAATTATTTCTTTCAGTAATATCTCCTGCCGCTATCAGAACTTTTCTTCCAAAAAAAAAAGACTTATTTTTCTGAGATTCCTAATAGATTTTTCGTTCTTAGTTTTTGCTGTTTTTTTTATTATTTAATTCTATTTCATAAAAGCAATTTACACACAGGAACAAGACCAAAATGCTACAGTAAAGTATGAAAGAGAATTGATCCATGGAATTTACTTTTTCATATCACCCATCCCTTTCTATAAACTCCTGGTTAATTCTCACCGCAGTTTTAATGTCAAGCTAATATAACTTTAAAAAAAAAAAATTGCTATTTCCAATAGAGTGCATGTGTGTTGATAAAAGTGTGTGTATGTAAACATACACATACTCTTTCTCCAGATTAATTTAATTTTATAAAGGATTCTTTTTCCCTCTTTAAACAGAAGCAAACATCATTTGGAAGTTCCATAAACAACAACAAGAACAAAAACTATATACAAAAACAACTGCCTGTATATGCGGTTACAAGCGCATATACATATACTCTTTTTACAAAAATAGAAATAAATAAATAAAGAACTCTAAAACTGAAAAAGTTTGTGATGGTCCCAAAAATGACATACACTGTTCTGGGAATCAGGAGCAACTGAGACAACATGGTCAACATCTTTATGGCCAAGGGGGCCAGAAGGATGCTGTTTGGTTACCAGTAAGAATATGTCATTCCACAAGAGACGGAGATCAGCTTTAGCATTTATTACTTTTGACGTTTTAGTGGAGAGTTCCTTGTGTAAGTTATTGGAGCACAGAAATGACGAGCTGAGTTTTCTGTTGCTGCTGCTGCTGCTACTGCAACCATGGACTAGAGAGTTTCTGGGAAGGGAAACCAAATAATAGTTTGGGAAGTTAGCACTATGTAAGAGTTTCTCAGTCTGACACATTTTGATATCAAATGCCATTTCGCTGACAATATCAGCTTTGGTCTTTATTCTGTCTTTTTGTGCATTGTAGAATTTCATAGCGCGTTGCATTGTCTTTGGTTCCATGTTGAACATCTGGCCAATATTCTTGGCATGGCTGTTTGGTTTGTCTTTTCCAGTATCACAGAAATGGCGACAAACTTGTCCTGGAAATAGAAAAGATGACAAAGTTTTACATAAACATATAGACACACACACACACACACACACATATAAATATAGGCGAGCTGGCAGAAACGTTAGCACGCCGGGCGAAATGCTTAGCGGTATTTCGTCTGCCACTACATTCTGAGTTCAAATTCCGCCGAGGTCGACTTTGCCTTTCATCCTTTCAGGGTCGATTAAATAAGTACCAGTTACGCACTGGTGTCGATATAATCGACTTAATCCGTTTGTCTGTCTTTGTTTGTCCCCTCTGTGTGTAGCCCCTTGTGGGCAGTAAAGAAATAACACATAAATATATATATATAACAAATAAAAGGGTAAAGGAATATTAATTTATGAATTACAAATAAAAGGATAAAGGAATATTAAGGTGAAACGCGTCTATGATTAACTAAGAGTGGTTAGTTTCATTGTTTTTTCTTCTTGTTTTGCCTTTGTGAGTTATAAGTACTGCTATCTGTTGGAGTTAGCTGCTATTTCTGAACTTCGGCATGTGGTGAAGCAACTGTTGCTGATCCCTTAATTATATATATATATATATACAAACATGCATAGGCACAAGTGTTAAGAAGTCCTTGTATGACAGTCATTTTACAGCTTCCAGGTAACATCAAGACAAGAAGACACAAGCATACATACATACACACACACACACACACACATATATATATATACACAATGGTCTTCTTTCAGTTTCCAACTACTAAATCCACACACAAGACTGTGGTTAGCCCATCGCTATAGTGAAAGACACTTGCTCAAGGTGCCACAGTGGGATTGAGCCCAAAACCATGTGATTGGGAAGCTAACTTCTTACCATATAGCCAAGCCTATAGCACACCTGTACCTATACCTACATACACAAACATATTTATATATATCATCATCATAATCATCCTTTAACATCCGTCTATATGCTGGCATGGGTTGGACCAGAGCTGGAAAGCTGCACCAGGTTCCAGTCTGATTTGATTTGGTCTTTACAGCTGGATGTTCTTCCTGATGCCAACCACTTTACAGTGTGTGCTGGCTGCTTCTAATGTGCCACTGGCACGAGCGCTTCTATGTGACACCAGCATGAGTGCTTTTTACACGACACTGGCGCAGGACTCTTGCAGGCCAATTTTTTTTTACCAGGGGATGTGGCCTTAACACTTGTGCTGTGGAGGAAGGGTCTTATTTCCCAACAAACAGCTGCTGCAGAACGAGTTATCTTTCCTTGGTATAGCTATGTGATTAATAAAGCCATCAGATTACTCTGTCAAATGTAATGCTAATTTATTCATAGTGTTTGGAGTTAATCATGCACTACCTCATACTTTTCAGATTTTGATGATGCTTATTTTTAGAATGACATTGTAGGATATGTTGCAAGAAGCCAGATCAGGCTAGTTTGAACATAAAACAGGTAGGATATCAGAGGCAGCTTAAAAGCTAGAGGATTAAGCCACCAGAGTTTATGTGGTAGTTACCAGTCGTGAATATTTACAAGTTTCCAGTCCTAAATTCTCAGAGCAATCACCATAGTGTTATTCCCAACACAACTCAAGTCTTATTTATGTCTTCACATGAAATACAAATCTTATGAAGAGGATCTGTTTTTCCATTACCCATGTGGGCTAACATAGAGGGGACAATACAATGTGATTGGGGTCACATACAATCGAATGATATAATAACATTTTCATGTACAATGAAATCGAATGAATTACAACACAATAAATCACAGATCTCATGAAGGAGATCATTGTGCCTACATCAAGTGATACTCACCAATAAAAATAGGAACATTGGGATGTTCGTAATTAGACATTTCTTTCTTCTCATCAAAGAACAAAGTATTTTCTGAAAAGAATAAGATATAAAGAAGTTAGAGCTTTCAGGTGAGAAAAAAAAAAAAAAAAAGAGTATGGGGTGGGTGGACATGTGGGTCAAAAAAACCAAAAAACAATGGAAGGTTTAAAAGATCAAAACTCACAGTAGGTAACAAAAAGGTGTGGTATTGAGTAAGCATCATGTGAGCTGTATCAATCTAACACCACCTGGACTCAAGGACATACCTGTCCTGAAGTTGATCGGTTGTATTGCATACATTTACCGCAAGACCCGCCAGACTAACGTCACAGGCAGTCGAGTCAGTTAAGTTATATCCAACACCACTCTAGCTCCACCTCCCATGTCACAACACTGGACAGGACAGCTTCTATCTCATGACTGGGCACCATACAGCTCGGTTAAGTTTAAGTTTTCGCACCACCTTCTAACTGGTCTTGAACCTGCTTCCCTGCAACAAGAGACCACCAGATACCTTATCCACTGAACCAATAAACAAAAAACTCGAAGGAATTATAAACCACACAAAGAAAACAGTTTCTCTCTTACTTACCATCAATAATCAGTGCTAAATTGTGCTGGTATGGATGTAAGTACTGCTTCAGCCCTACATGGAGGGAGCTTTGTTTCTCTGGTTCACTCACAAAGAAGCTTTCAACTATTTGACTTGCGTCCAGTTTCCTCAAGCATTCGACATCATTTTCGCATGTGGTTTTTGATAAAGCTATGTTGTTGAGATCTTTAACATCATCCAAAGTCTTAATAGGCAGCCACGCAGGATCAACAGCAAACATTCCTTGAAGCAGGTTCTTGGATTTGGGGCTTTTAAGTAGACCCAATAGTGCCTCGGTGCCACTCGACTCACCATACACAATCACCTAAAAGAAAAACAGGCCATTCTTGTATTAAAAAATTCACCACATCATATTTTCTTTGAATTTATAACAAGAAATATCCTAAAACAGTCTTTAATCTCCTCAATTCTAGAACAACCTTGGGAAGTTTTTAAAGACTTTTTTTTTCCTAAGCTATTTTTAACTAAGGAACTTAACAATACAAAGAAACCAAGATTAAACTTCTGTACATTTTTATAAATTATCTTCAGTGGTTTTAAATGAATTAAGGGAGCCTTTATGAGGTCACCCTCTCTGCTTCAAACAACAGCCAAATCTCCTTTAAATCACTTTGAAAATGAATTTAACCCTTTAGTGTTTAAACCGGCCATATCCACCCCAATATATTCTACATGTTTTAAATTCAAACTGGCCATATCTAGCCTCTCACACCTAACCTACATTGTCATTCTAAAAATGAATAATCACATTATCAAAATCTCAAAGCTATCAGATAATGCATGATTAATTCAAAACAATTTGAGTGAAAAAGTATTACATTTAACAGAGTAATCTGAACACTAAAGGGTTAAACAGATCTATACAATCACAGCTAAACATCATCAATAACAACAACTGTAGTAGTTACAATAATTTCTTCATCAAGCCTCTAATACTAAGACATCAATTAGTTTAGTCACAGTATAAGTAACATGTCCTCTCCACACCTTTTATTTCAACATAAACTACCCACGTCTTAAGTCATAAAACAACAGCTTTTTCTACCAAGAAAATTACAATACTCATAAATCCCATAGAATATTTCTACTCTAAAGATAATTTTCTCTTCTATACTTCTGCAAAGTTGACCAAACCTCCATATCACAGCTGAAAGTACTCAGGCAATCCAGGGGCTCCTCTAACACTATAAATCAGAAGACAATGCATTGAAACATTGGAAATATAATTATATGAAAAGGAAATCAATTTTGTAGAGAAACTTACTAAGTTAGGATCTCCATGAAAATTTTCAATGTTTTTTTTGATCCACTGTAAAGCGAGGATCTGGTCCATCAATCCATAATTTCCATTTATTCTTGCCGAAGTTGTGTTTTGTTCATCAGAATCAACTGCCAGGAAGCCAAACACACCCAGTCTGTAGTTAACACTCACAAGCACAGCTTCGCCTTTCGACATCAATGTATGAATTAGTTGAAACTGTTTTCCACCAAGGTCTTCTTCATCACTGTCTAAGTTCTGTCCTTCACCTTGCATTATAACAATAACAGGTAGGTTTGTTTCTTCAAGCAGTCGCTTTGGTAGCCAAATATTGAGATAGAGACAGTCTTCTTGGCCAATTACGTTGCCGTTTTGGAAGTTTCGTTGGGAACATAAAATAGATTTAGTGCGGTCAACAGTTTGCCTTTTCCGGTGACATTGACCAGAGGACATGTTAGGAATTGGCTGGCTCCATCTCTGACTCCCAGTAGGCGGTACAGCATAAGGTATCCCACGGAAGACAAAGTTCTTACCGTCGTACTCCCCATCAACCGGTCCACAAGCAGTTTCAACAACCAGAGCTAGATTCTTGTTGGATTCTTTCACTTGTTTCACAATATTAGTGGTTGCTATAATGGTTATACAAAACAGTGCCAAGAGGACCAATATGACAACGGAGAACAGAAACGTCGCCTTCTTCGACCGCCAGTAATGCTGTTGCGTACAATATGAATAATCCAGGTAGAGGGATTGCCTTGGCAAGAGTTGATCATATGCAGTGTCCTGAGATACAATAACAATGGTTGGTAACTGGTGATGTGGCCTTGGGACTTTCTTGGGTTCTTCAGGAGCGGAGTTCTCAGAAGATACATCATCCACATTCTGCTCTCGGGTTATCAGATTAGGAGCCATTTTCGTTTTCTATTGAGTTAAATATCTGAGTGTCTGTCTGTCTGTCTCTCTATCTATCTCTCTTTCTTTGTATCTGACTTGGTGTCTGTGCGTCTCTCTGACTGCTTTAAGCGATATTTTTTTCACTGATGAAAAAATCCAACACTTTGTAACAGTTCATGGAATTTTAGCGCATGTGCCAGGTGAACAAACCTAGAAAAGAGAAAAGATAAGTATATATGCATGTGCGTATGTATATATATATACATATAATCATCGTCATCATTTTAACACACACAAACACAAACATACACACACACACATATAAGAATAGATAAAAAATGAAGTATAAATTTGCTACTCATTTATTTCATCTCTTGCACGTATTTCTGTTATCAATAATCAATGATAACAAATAAATGAAATTTACAAGAAGAACTTGATCATACCGAATGCATTAGCCCTTTGCATAGAATCACACAGGATTATATAACAGGAGTTTAATGTAAATACTCTAGAGTTGCAACTAATATGATAATTTTGTTGTGCCGAGAACAAGTGACCATGGCCTTTGTTGATATGCTGTGCTTGAGAAGACTCATCAAGCCAAGTGAATTCATAGTCATGGCTGATGCTGGTGTCATGTAAATGGCACCGATGCCAGTAACACATAAAAAGCACCCATTACACTCTTGGAATGGTTGGTGTTAGGAAGGGTGTCCAGCCATAGAAATCATGCCAAATCAGACTGGAAGCTGGTGTAGTTCCCCAGCTTACCAGTTCCAGGCAAACTGTCTAACCCATGCCAGCATGGAAAACAGATGTTAAATGATGATGATGAGGATATATATAATATATATATATATATATATATATACATACACACACACATGTATATATATATATATATATGTCTGTTAACAGTATTTTAATATTGCTTTCAAATTTTGGCACAAGACCAGCAAGTTCAGGGGTGGGGTTAAGGCAATTACATCGAACCCCAGTGATCAACTAATACTTATTTTATTGCCCCTAAAAGGATGAAAGGTGAAGGTGACTCTGGTGACATTTGAACCCAGAATGTAAAAATGAACAAAATGCCACTAGGCAGTGTGCCCAACATGGTAATAATTCTGCCAGTTCATTGCCATTAACAGTATTTTAATATTAATAACAATTTTGTTACAATGAGAGCTTTACTGCTGCAACTAATGGTGATGTAGGGAGTGGTGACAGGGATTAGCCAAACCATGATGGTTTATCTATTACTCATACAGTGTCAGGTGTTTCCCCTCCCACAACTTTTTTGTGGGTAGGGAAAGAGGATAGAATATTTCTTTTCAAGACAGGAAGGAGTTATCTGGAAATATGCTTATTAAAAAACGCTCTCTCAGTTAACAAATATTAATAACAATTGTTTCTAATGATGCTGCATTTCAAGTATTAATCACAAGACTTTCTAACAAGGCCACCACATTGAGAAATGCAGATATAGGAAGGGCAACCTATCACTGTATTTAACGGTTAATAGGTGCACAAGCTTATTTGATGCATTTCAGTTTTGCTAGCCTCCCTTTCTCGAACTACGTAGCTCTGACCTATATCCTGACCTTTTGCTAAAATGACGCAAGCTTAGCTTAGCCCCCCCCCTCCCCGGGGTCATTTTTGTTTTCTTTAGAGGGAGTGGCCTTTATACTGTGAATTAAGGTAAATGGATATTTATATCTAAAGAATATAATGAATTTTATCAAAGCTAGTCTTTCTGCTTTTTTTTTTCTTTTTTTCTTTCAGCATTAAATTATGGGTGGAATAGCAACGCCCATGACCCTGCTTTATGGACTTTGTATATATATATATAATATGGCAAACTAAGCAAAACAAACTGAACCACACCGTTTGAAAATGAAAGGAAGGTAGTAATTGTCATTGCGTGAATACATGTACCTTTATCTTTATCGTTTACCTGTTTCAGCCTTTAGACTGTGGCCATGCTGGGGCTGACCCCAGTACTTATTTCCTTAGGCCTGGTACTTATTCTATCGTCCTCTTTCGCCGAATCGCTAAGTTACGGGGATATAAACACACCAATACCTATTGTCAAGCAGTAGTAGGACACACACACACACACAGAAACACGTGTGTGTGTATGTATATATATATATATATATATATATACGACGGCACGCAGTAAGACTGAACCCAGAACCCTGTGGTTAGGAAGCAAGAGCCTATGTATAGCAATAGGTGTATGATAACCACGTGAAGCATGTATAGTTTGCGCGTGTGTGTGAGTTTATTTCTTCGTGTTGTACACTGAAGTTGGTTTTATTAAGGTTTCTCACTCCTATCTTCTGTTGTGAAAATTTTCAGTCTAATAATTTTAATAAAATTCACAACATAGCAATAAAATTGAACTACATTTTATTATTAGTGGGCTTTAAATATCGACTGTTGACGATTTTTGCTGATTAATAGTTTTCCACATCTCTTTCTCTCAGATGCACTATTAATTTCTCAGATAAATAAAGGAATAAAAAATGGCGAGTGAAAACATCTCTCCGAAAAATAAAATCAAAATGGCGAGGGAACATGGCAATTCCCACTTCTATCTGACTGGCTGGAATTAAAATAAATTTCAATCATGAGTTTGCAACTTTTTAATTATCAACTTCTCCAAAAAGCGGAGATACTAATTTGTCTCCCTTTGACCATCATTTTATTCTTATGTATTAAAAAAAAAAAGTGGGGAAGAGCGCTCTATATATCTTATTTATTTTTTCCAGGGCATCCAAGATTGGGGTGATGAAGAAAGGTTTATCCTTAAATGCCTGCAACATTGGACTCCGCAAAAGATAGTGAATGATTGGTGATTTGCCTATTTGAGGTTCGTAAAATTGAATTTGTTTTCCTTTCAATTTCTTTCCAATTTGATTAGCAAGTCTCGTGCACGCCCTTCTACATCTAGTTTTCACTGTGAATCCCAACGAAATACTCATAGATTAGCAGATAATCGATGAAAGGCATACAATTACGGCACTGACTCGATCTTTGTCAGATTCAGCGACTTGTATTGCTTGGTGCGCCCGCCGTGGAGTGTGGAAGAATTCTCACGTGCCCAGGGCGAAACTCTTTTCAAAATCACCAACATTTTCCCTTTTTTTTTATTTATTTATTTTTTTTTTTTACGCGCTGTTCGTTGTGCATACCATTTATAATTATGAAATGTTTTATTGAAATAAACTTTTTGGATCACTATGGTTTTACGAATAGGAAATTACCCACATGGATTAAGTCAAACACCCGGTACTACTAAAGCAGCGCGGACCCGAACGCGCAGTCGCGCGTCCGCGCTAGCTAGTCTTGAGTGGTCGATCCTAACCCTGTCCCTATCCCTAACCCTATCCCGCGTGTGCAAATGAATACGTGTTTAGGGTTAGGGTTAGGATCGACCACTCACGACCAGCTAGCGCGGACGCGCGACTGCGCGTTCGGGTCCGAGCTGCTTTAGTAGTACCAAACACCCAAGAACTCAAGAGTGCAACGACACAACATACCGCAAGGTAGATGACTATTAGCTTCGTTTTATCAAGGCCGAAACAACGAAAGTATGCATGAGTAATAATAATAAAATTAATTAATTAAAAAAAAAAGAACTATTATGACTAGACTAATCCCTGTCACCCTCTCCAATACTGCTGCCACTAGTAGTAACAGCAGCAAAGTTCTCATTGTAAGCAAATTCCTGTCAATAATAAAATACAATGGTTTCTGGTTTAGCCAGCAGTTTTGAGAAGAAAAGGGAAGAGTCGATACCGAATACCATCGATCTCAATACTCAATACGTGACAAGTCTTTTATTTCATGCAGTCCGAAAAAGAAAAAAAACTGAAAGGCCTCAGCGGGATTTGAACTCAATAATCCTCCTCGAACGACTCCCCCCCCCACTCCGCCAATCCACGCCCTTCACAGGTAGCTTCGTTTCACCGACACCGACAAGGATGATAAGACGACGGTGACGATCGTGATATAATGGCACTAATTTGTAACCACAAAAGTACACAAACACATACTTGAGAACGAACAGAAAAAAAAAAAAAAGAAATGTTTTTAAAAGCATTTTGTATTTAGGTGTTCTATTTTACTCATTCCACCAACTAGTATTGATCGCCATTCTTATCTCTTCAACTAAACCCCACAAAAATTGCCTCACCACTCCCTAATATATACAACAGATGACGATTCATATATATATATATATATATATATATATATATATATATATATATATATATTCAGCTTTATGTATTTAGTTTTTTTCTTCTTATCTTCATCATGCGGGGGTGTTGGATAAGAAAAGGAAATTACTATCGAATTGTGTCAGGTTCCTAGAAATGGTTATTTGATGAGGATTATATTCGAGTTCACTGACTTAATCTGCATGTTTGATAATATAAAAATTATCTTAAAACGAACGTGATTTAAATATGACGGCAGTTGGGATTATATATTTATATATAAAAAAAATGGTTAGATAGGAATTGGTTGAGAGTATTAAACTTCTTTCTTTTAAGCAACGTTTTTTTTAATAGGATTTAATACATTTTCTCATGTTCTTGTATATACGTGTGCGTGTACCTACCTACCTACCTACCTACCTACCTACCTACAGTCTCCCTCGCACACGTGGGTATATTATTTTGTACGTATATATACTTTGATATATAATATAGTTTTGTGAGTGTGTATGCATGTATATATAGATACATGCACACACACACAATCTGAAAATGCAATTGATGGTTAATGTTTAACAAAGGAAGAGCAACCGCGTGATCGCGGCGCTTAGAAATTAGTAGCTAAATCTCCTTTAAATCACACACAAGCCGTCCCCACATGCATATATATATATATATATATATATATAATCGAGAGTGGGTCTGCTAAGTCGCTCAGCCTTCTACAAATGGCAGCCAAATCTCCCTCAATCTTCAGGGAAGGTTGGGTAGCGACGAGTGACGCATTCGTTGATGCAGTTTCAGATACAATAAATACCAGCAAAGGACGGAACGGTCACAGTGGGAACACCTTTGCTCAGAAGTTTGTTAGATCAAGTCTGTCCAGCATCAAAATATGAAAATAATACTGGAAATATATCATTTACATATATATATATATGTATAATATCCTGCCATGCTAAAGTACTCGAAGCCGGTTTGTTCTATTTTTATTTTCTGATTTATAAACTGGTTTGTCGACATCAGTGAAGATCAATATTTTCATATTCGAAAGTTGCATAACACAAAGAGATGCACGGGAGCGCAGGGAGATAAAAAAAATGATAGGAAAACGGTAAATTGTTGTCGCCAACGTACTTTAAGCGATTAGTCGTCATGGTTCAGTGATAATCCCTCTCCCCCCGCCGCCAACAGACATGGTAACCAACACCACAATGTCATTGTGAATATATTAAAATTAAAGTTAGGAATATATATATTCACATATCTATCTATCTTTAAATATACAGTTGGCGTCATAAGAATTTTAGAAACTTTATGAGAGCATTAAGTAATTCATTTTTTGGGGGAGACGTTGAAACTTGGAGATAAATCTATAAAAAAATAGCGTAATAGCGTGTAAATGTAGGGTTGAAAAACCCTTAGGATAGAAAATGTTGATGGCTGCCCGTTTATATCATCAGCATGATATATATATATATATATTAAATATATACTTTTATAAAACAAATTTTATAAATTTCCGGGACACCCTATTGAAATGTGCATAGGTTTGGCTTATTGTGGTTGTTTCTGTTATTATAATTGTTGCTGCAATAAAGTATCTTCAATGCATTGATTTTGAGCTCTATCCTTTAAGAGACATGTATACATATATATATATATATATATAGTTCTTTTCCCTAAAACTATATATTTCCTTGGTTCTTTTCCTTTATATTTATATATATTTTACTCTGTGAAACTTAATTTAATTTTAATTTTTAATAAATTGATTTTAATTGAGTTTTTACCTGTAATTTTGGATTTTATCCCTAATATCTTTATTATTATATATATATATATATATATATATATATATATATATTATTGAATAAATATATATATATATATATATATGGTCGCTGAATGAATTTTAACATTCGAATAAGTACAAACAAACAATATGTTTATCGAATTACATACAATTTTAGAAGAAAAGGATAAATAAGGATCATGTCGTAGCGATTTCATCATTCCGTTTTGAAATGAGGAAAGTCTATTTTATTACAAATGGGGTCAGGAAGAGGGACGCATTTTGCGCGATTACACGATCTGCTAAAAATGGCAGCCAAACCTTCCTCTCGAAATCCTCCCACATATACAGCAGTATACAGTCTACTAAAAAGGAAAGAAAAAAAACGCAGGGATACACTGAGCTATGTATTAACTGATATACACAATATAATTGACGGGATGGTCATAACTAGAACGCCGTTGATCATTGGTCTCCTTTATTATTATTATGTCAGGAGTTCTAAATGGAACGAGAAAGAATTTGCAGTGAAGGAGAATATCAATTTTTTTTTATTTGGTCTATCTGTGTGTGTGTGTGTGTGTGTTATCGATCATAAAACTGGAAGAATGAAAATAAAATAAACAGTGATGACAGAGAGTCAATTCCCTCTCTCTACCGATATATTCCCAATTTAATAAATAATTTTAAGATGAGGAATGACGCTGATGATGATAAAGGTTTGCCTGTTAAAAACGGAATATTATCAGAGGGGTTACGAGCACTTGATGGCTTTTTCAAATCATGTGGATATCTAAGGATTACAAGCCCACATAAAACTCTACCGAGAATAAAATAAATCTTAGGCCAAAGGAAAAATAATATTGATGTTGATGGTTAATTTTAATAACAGTCTGCTAAGTAGCTTTGATTGACAGTCTAATATAAAAAAAAAAATTTGAAGAAACCTTGTTAGAAATTCACATACAGACATATAACCACAAAATAAATACAGGTTCTTTGACAGGTGTATGTTTAAATGCTGAAAGTAAACAATGAAGTCCAAACTTGGTTTGTGTTTGTCTTTTTTTTTTTAAATATATATTTTAAAAAATCTGTCATAATATTTATGTAAGAATTTACGCTCAGGAAAATGGAAGAAGGAAAGCCATCATATTAAAAACAAAACAGAGGTAGATTTATTTCAATGAGAGAAACTGCCAGACATGGATGCCAAAGCTACTCTAATTATACACTAATTGGAGAAAGAAAGACGAAAAACGAAAGAATATAATTGAATAATGTAGTGGTAAGTATAGAAAACGATCAGATGATCATATTTAGAACAACCTACGAGCAGAGGAATAAAATTTTACAAGAAACCAGATCGATAAATAGAAATGTACTGAGTCAACGAGCGAGTCTGATCGATGCTAGAAATAGCAGTCAAATCTCCCTCAAAAGCGCATCTTCAATCCTTATTGTCTGGAATAAGGAAAGGATACAGAAATAATATAGTCTTAGGCAGACTTTGATTCTGCTGTGTATGTGGGGTGGGGGAGAGGGAGGTTAGCGGGATGCTCATGGTTGGAACGTCTTTCACCCAAAAGAAATGATCGATTATAGTTTTTAAAAAAAAACCAATAACAACAAAGAAATCGAGCTAACGTAGGGTTCTTTCTACAAGATCGCCCAACCTGCTAAACAAAGCATCTAAATCTATTTCAAATAATGCAAACTAATTTGTTGTTGATTTTCTGTTTATTTTAAAATAAAGGGTGCGTTATTAAATAGTATAGATCTAGCTGCTGCGGGGCCGAAAAGCCATCAGTAATAGCAAGAGTATTGAAAATAATGCGATAGGGGGGAAAAAATAAAAGGAAAACTCACCTGACAGACATCGCCGCGGCGCCTTTGCGTTTTATTCTTCTTCACACTTCGAACCATATTGTAGAATGAAAATGGTGCAACTCCCTGCACAGCTGTTTTGAACAGTAACAGAGACCAGTGCGCATGCGTAACTCCGCCTACAATACTATATAAGGTATGGTGGTCTCCCATAATTGACCGACATTTTTTTTTCTTTTTTTTTTTTTTCCCCATCTTTAAGGTCGTCGTCTTTTCGAAGTTTGCTTAAAATGATGTCTTCTGATGGTTCAGAACTACAGGAAAGGTGCAACAATAATAATAATATATAATATATGTACCCACACGTGTAGTATGTGTGCGTACAAAATGTATGTCAATGTGTGTGTGTGTATATGTATATATATATGTGTGTGTGTGGAGATGGTCTGTGCCTCCAGCCATTTGAGTTTGGTGGACGAGTTACCTAGGTAAGCTAGGCACTTTAAATATGCGAAACCAATGGTAATTCTCTGACCGGTCACAACAAACAAACTTCTTAATGCATATATGCATGTGTATAAATTATATATATATATATATATATATATATATATATATATATCCACTCTATTGACAGATAGGGCATTTGTTCCCCTGACTTATGGAATCTTGGACGACTTACACACACATGCACGCACACACACATACACGCACATGTTCTTTCTTTTATTGTTTTACTTGTGTCAGTCATTTGACTGTGGCCATGCTGGAGCACCGTGCATTTAAAAAAATCTGTTTCAGTTATTTGACTGGCAGCCATGTTAGAGCACCGACTTTGGTCGAACAAATCGACCCCAAGAATTATTCTTTGTAAGCCTAGTACTTATTGTACCGGTCTGTTTTGCCGAACCGCTAGTTACGGGGACGTAAACACACCAACATCGGTTGTCAAGCGATGGTGGGAGTACAAACACAGACACACAAACCCACACACACATATATATATTCTTAACTTGTTTCAGTCATTTGACTACGGCCATGCTGGAGCACCGACTTTAGTTGAAAAAATCGACCCCAGGACTTATTCTTTGTAAGCCTAGTACTTATTTTATCAGTCTCTTTTGCCGAACCGCTAAATTACGGTTGTCAAGCGATGTTGGTGGGGGGGGGGGGACAAACACACAAACATTTGCACACAAACACATGCACACACACACACACACACACACGAAGTATGTTGGAATTGTTGGTATGGCTGTTTTTGTATGTGGAATATTATAATAACACAACCTTTTCATATATGTAAGTATGTAGGTATGTATGTATGTATGTATGTAGGAAGTTAAATGTAATGGCCAGTCATAGAGTGACCAGTGGTTTCGCACCTATAAAGCGCTTAGCCATTAGAGTGTGACGGGTCGCCTATACTGCCAAACGCTTTATAAGTGCGAAACTAACGGTCCCTCTATAATATATATATAGCCCTAATGCTTTAGAGTGCGCTTCTTTTACGAGTATATGAACTACAGACTATATATATATATATATATACTTTTTTACTTTACTTGTTTCAGCCATTTGACTGCGGCCATGCTGGAGCACCGCCTTAACGGGTGTTTGTCAAAGAAATCGCCCCCAAGACTTATTCTTTGTAAGCCTAGTACTTATTCTACCGGTCTCTTTTGGCGAACCGCTAGATTTTGGGACATAAACACACCAGCATCGGTTGTCTCCAGCATGGCCGCAGTCAAATGACTGAAACAAGTAAAAGAATATATATATATATATATATATATATATATATATATATATATATATATATATATATATATATATATATATATACATATCGGTATATGTGCAAATATATATATGTAAGTTATATATGTATATACATACGCGCGCACACATTCACATAAATATGCCCCACCTAATATTGATTTCAAAGTTTGGCAAAAGGTCTGCAAGTTCAGGAGAGGGGTTTAGTTGATTATATCGATTCCAGTGATCAACTGGTACTTATTTTATCGACTCCCGAAAGGATGAAAGGCAAAGTCGACCTCGGCGGAATTTGAACTCAGAACGTAAAACGGACGAAAGCTCTCTAAGCATTTTTTCTTTGCCTGGCGTGCTAACGTTTCTCATTTCTTTATTGCCCACAAGGGGCTAAACATAGAGGGGACAAACAAGGACAGACAAAGGAATTAAGTCGATTACATGGACCCCAGTGCGTAACTGGTACTTAATTTATCGACCCCGAAAGGACGAAAGGCAAAGTCGACCTCGGCGGAATTTGAACTCAACGTAGCGCCAGACGAAATACTTATTTCTTTATTGCCCTCAAGGGGCTAAACATAGAGGGGACAAACAAAGGGATTAAGTCGATTATATCGACCCTAGTGCGTAACTGGCACTTAATTTATCGACCTCGAAAGGATGAAAAGCAGAGTCTACCTCGGCGGAATTTGAACTCAGAACGTAAAGACAGACGAAATATCGTTAAGCATTTCGCCCGACGTGCTAACGTTTCTGCCAGCTCACCACCTTCGTGCACATGTATCTCAATGTTTGTTTACATGTCGAGTTATAATAAAAACAAATAAATATTAAGCTTAAGAGATATTCATGGCGTTTTGTAGAGTCCGTGTTTAGTGATTTTTTTTTTTTTTTTTTCTCACGAAGAGGTGTGACGTGACTTCGAAGTTTCGGCATGCTAGCCACAGGTCCGATTCTTCGAACATCGCTGGTACCCTTCTCCTAAGTAAAAGTATGTGGGTATGCGCGCGCGTGTTGTGTTGTGCGTGGGGAATGGGGTGAGGTGGGCGGTACATGTATGCATGTATGTGCATGTGCGCGCGCGTGTGTGGTGTGTGCATGTGTGTGAGATTGTGACATAATTAGGGGAAAAAGAAAATAAAATAAAGGTGGCGAATACGAAAGAAGAAGTGTTTATAAGTTTAATAAATAAACAGACAGGTCAGAACGTTGAAGATAGTTGCTAGCATTGTTACTTACACACGCACGCAATCTCTCTCTCTCTCTCTCACACACACACACTCACTCACTTTCTCCCGCCATCTCTCTCTCTCTGCTACTTTCTCTTTCTCTATGTGTGATGTGTGATGTGTGATGTGTCACTCTCTCTGTCTGTCTCTTTCTCTCTCTCTCTGTCTCTCTCTCTCTCTGTTTTTCTTCCTCATTCGTTGTATATTTGCCTTAATTTTTTTTCTATCTTTTGCTCTCTCTCTCCCCTCTCTTTCTCTCTCTCCCCTCTCTTTCTCTCTCTCCCCTCTCTTTCTCTCTCTCCCCTCTCTTTCTCTCTTCCTCTCTCTCCCATTCTGCCTCACATGTGTGTCTCTCAGGAGAACGACAAATATTTATTGCTCAAGCACGTTAAGAAACTCGTGCAATAATCACCATGGTGTAACATTTAATTTGAAAGAGTAAAATTCAAGTATATCTCTTAAAAAGTCTATTTATAAGTCTCGTTTATAACCAACAAACTTGTATTCGTTTTGTGGATTCGGGTTTTAGCAGGGCGGCTGGTTGTAGGGAGGAGGAGGAGGGAGTTCATATGTTGCTGTCTAAAATCAAGTCAACATTGATTTATTTGACAAATCAGAGGTCTATGATCAGTCATTCTAGCCATAATTATCCTTTATATATCTAGAACGGCATACCTCAACATGTATGCCCCCACTGACTTTGTTTCCTCATAACTTCCAGAAAAATGGATATTTTTTTTTTTAATGAAATTTAATTCTAGCTATAATTCTCCTTTATATATATATATATATCTAGGACGGCATTGCCTCATAACTTCCAGAAAAAAAGGTATTTCTTTAATGAAATTTTCAAATAATGTATATTATATAGTGGAGAAGCAATGGCCCTGTGGTCAGGGCTTCGGACTCGCGGTCATAGGATCACGGTTTCGATTCCCAGACCGGGCGTTGTGAGTGTTTATTGAGCGAAAACGCACCTAAAGCTCCACGAGGCTCCAGCAGGGGATGGTGGGGATCTTTTTTAAAACGGGGGCCACATTTTTCAAACAACTGAATACTTGTCAGTGATTGGTTGAAATTATCGAAATAAGACAATTTTTTACATGAAATAAATTCGAATACAAAAATATTTTTCTGTTCTATAACACAAAATAGATAAGTATACGAAGTTTGAAAGTCTTTCCGTACCAAAAACACTACGTAAAACATTAATGAAAAATGTGGCCCCCGTTTTAAAATAGATCCGATGGTGGCGAATCCTGCTGTACTCTTTCACCACAACTTTCTCTCACTCTTACTTCCTGTTTCTGTTGTGCCTGTAATTCAAAGGGTCAGCCTTGCCACTCTGTATCACATTTGGAGAATTTTGTACCACTGTAACATTTGGAGATCACTCGGTTTTCGAACAACTCTGATCTCGAATAAATCGTGCTTTATATATATAAAGCCCTTCCATTTGTTCCCCCCGGATCCCACAGACAACACATATTGTCTACAGCAAACCCAAAAGTATCACCCTTAGCGGACCACCCCTAGCTACGCTAGTGCCTCAGCTGCTACTTTTAAAGGCACTATATTTGTAAATGTCTGTAAACGTGGCATCATGAGGGAACCATTTACGTTCTTTTTATGAAATTTTCAGATGTCACTGTTGTGACTTCCAGTTTTTATTACAATTTACTTTCACCATTTAACGACCGTAAACTGCATGTTAAACCTATATATCTACTACCAATCGGTTCAAGTTACCCAATAGCACAGGTTACCGGCTGGATTTATGCCAATTAACACTCTTAATATAGCCCAACGTTGGTTTCCCCGCGACGCTTCCATTATAAAACTGACAAGGCATTATTTTGTAAGTAGCTAGATATGAAAATATACATTAAAAGTTCACTTTTTCTTCCGGGCCATCCTCTGGAACTATAGTAAATCCGGTTGAAGCACTTTTTATTTTGCTAATTGGTTAATCTTTGCCTGTACGTTATCAGATCCGGAACTAAGTTTCTAGCTTGGGCGCTGATATGAATACTATCCTGATAATGTAAAATCCCTCAAATACGATGAATTCGTGCGCCACGAAAGAGGCAAACTGACTTGTTATATTATTTAGCGCATTATATAAACCGTGGCTGTTGTTGTTTAGATCCGAGTCAACCGCGATCGAGCAGAACTGTAGTCATAGACCTTCTAGACCAGGGGTCGGGGAACTTTTTAAACCAATTACCCTAAAATATATTTATTTACGCCGACGTTACCCCCTTGATTTGAAAAGAAGAAAATCATAGATTCTTTGAATTCAAAAGGCTTATCGAATCTATTTATACATCCATTACATTGGACAGATGCAGTGTTGCCAGAAGAAAAATTTCTGTTGTAACAAGGAACACGTTTTTCAGATCATTTTACTTATGTCTAATGAGTCCTCGTTATCCCCAAGAATTTCATTTTTACTCCGATTCGCCGACCCCTGTTCTAGACGTAACCATTCCATTGAATTGTATATCAGGAATTGCAATGTAGTCTTCCACTGTATTCCCTTCATATTAGTGTTTAGCGTCAGGTGAACCTTGATAAATCATCCCTATAACCAACTATGTTCCAGCTGTGGCCATCCGGTTTTTAATATATCGGGAGCTACATTATCCTATGTATCCTTATTGTTTGACCCCCAGGTCAACCTTAATATAGTAGACATGATCATTCCGCCTTTACTTGTCCTCGTTTGACAATGGTATACCAAGGATCATTATTATCCAGTGTGTTCTTTCTGAAGAGGTAAGGGTATGAAATTTGAAGAACATTTGACTGCTATTTCCATCTGACTGAATCACCAAGTAAGGTTCTCACTTGCTGACACAGACCAACACTAGTTTTCTGGAATAATAGTCATTCTTTCTTTAGTAGTCTAGAAAAAAAAAAAAAAAAAAAACAATGCGGCTTTCAGTATGCAAAATTTCAGCAGACGTATAGATTTTGAAAATAATCTGGTAAAAATTTGATTAGTTTTTCGAAGAATTTTATTAACAAGCTCTCAAAAGCTTGTCTTGACACGATTTGATTGCTGAACGCTAAGGGCCGGAACAAATATAGCTAGGTATTTTGTCCGCTGCTCAAACGATTCTGCGGTCAAACGATTCTTCATGTATTCTAACTTTGCTGTAGCAGACCATATGAATATGAAACAGTAATGCTCTTTTAGTCTTTTCTATTTTATTTGTTGCAGTCATTTGACTGCGGCCATGCTGGAGCACCGCCTTTAGTCGAGCAAATCGACCCCAGGACTTATTCTTTGGATGCCTAGTACTTATTCTATCGGTCTCTTTTGCCGAACCGCTAATGTTACGGGGACGTAAACACACCACCATCGTTGTCAAGCGATGGTGGGGGGTACACACACATATATATACGACAGGATTCTTTCAGTTTCCGTCTACCAAATCCACTCACAAGGCTTTGGTCGGTCCGAGGCTATAGTAAAATACACTTGCCCAAGCTGCCACGCAGTGGGACTGAACCCGGAAACATGTGGTTCGTAAGCAAGCTACTTACCACACAGCCACTCCTACGCCCATTGCTGGAAATAAAATTACCACCTTATTATATTTGCAACGGCTCGGCTAGAAAGGGTGTTGCCCTGAACTTGTCACACGAGATACACACTTCTAAGGGATTGCACCTCCACTTTATTCTTCATGTGGATCGTGTGATGGAGGGCGTTCGTCAGTAAAACTGAAACTATCAAGGTCGTGTGGTTAAGTATGTCCCCGTCCAAATTACTTCCATCATTTTTTTTTCCCCACACATGGTAGCACTATTTTTTAAAAAAACTATTATCTTCATTGTCGTGGGGACGGACATCATTTTTGCTTCGACACACCCAGTTTGACGAGGAAATTATTATGTTCAAACCGACTCCACAGTATTTAAGCCGTGTGTCGAGTAGATAACACCTGAGTGCGTGCGCTCGCACGTGCGCACGTGCGTGTGTGTTTGTTTCTGATAAGTGAAGTGGTCCGTATCCATTAGCAATAAAGCTACGTAAGTTACTCAAGGACTTAGATTCGAGCCGTGTTGCTTGAGCAGTGCTTCTCAAAATAGCAGAAGAGGCAATAAATACGTTTGGAAAACAATTTGCCCTAAATTTCAAATATATATATTCAAATTTTATTCTGTGTGTGAATAATATAATAATATTATTAATGGTCGGAATATTGTTGTGACGTTCTAGATTATGCTGATGAAATTTTTTTTTTATGTTCGCGATTGCAGCGTGGAAGGCACATGTTTAGCCACTCAGAAACACACAGATATATAACTTCACTTAAAGCATTTATTGTTTGTTAATATGTGTCAAAATTTTTCTGTCGTTCGCAACTGCGACCTGGTCACAGATATACAAGTAGTCTTTTAATGGCGGTCAAACTGCCGACAGCGATTTTTTTTGTTTTGTTTTTGTGATGTAATCAGTTTTGTTGAAACATAAAAACAGAGAGCTGGGAGTGATAATTAATAAAAAAAGAAAAGAAAAAAAAAAAACTAATTAATGTAGAGGCTTCCTTGATTAGCTTATTTCATGTGAAAATGCAGAAGTGGATTTGTTAATCTCGTTCTTGAGCCAAGACGGGCGTCTTTGTAAAGTGTGTGAAAATGGTTTATTTTAGCATGCGAAATTTCATCTCGCTTGCCTGAAGCTCATGTCAGCAAGTATTAAGCTGCTATCCTCAATAAACAGTATTTAAATAGAAATATGCTCTTTGTATACTATTTTCATTTTATTATTTATACTAGCATTTTACTTGTTTCAGTCACTGGACTGTGGCAATGCTGGGGCGCCGCCTTGAAGCGATTGCCACAGAGAAATTCGACCCCAGGACTTATTCTATCGGTCTCTTTTTGCCGAACCGCTAAGTTACGGGGACGTAAACACACCAGCATCGGTTGTCAAGCGATGGTGGGGGGGGGGGGGACAAACACAGACACACAAACACACATACATACATATATATATATATATATATATATATATATATATATACACATACATATATACGGCGGGCTTCTTTCAGTTTCCGTCTACCAAATCCACTCACAAGGCTTTGGTCGGCCCGAGGCTATAGTAGAAGACACTTGCCCAAAGTGCCACGCAGTGGGACTGAACCCGGAACCATGTGGTTGGTAAGCAAGCTACTTACCACACAGCCACTCCTGTACCTTTATTCTGATTATAACTTTACATTTTTATCAATAACAATGTGTAACGCGATTTCTGTCCTTGGATATCATGTTATTTCCTGTTTGCTTACCCCTAGAAAGTATGAAAAAACGGCTCATATTTCCTTCAAATTTTGTTTTTGTTACATTTATTCAAACCCCAAAGAATCCCTCTCAATACATGGTTATGATGTTCCCCCACTACTCCTGCTCATCATCAGAGATGCACATATTGTCAGCCACTAAGGGACATGCTGAAGTGGTTAAGGTCAAGCAAGTGACAAGCAAATCTGTGCTATTGAGCATTTGTTATAACGATATTTCTGCTTCAGCAATTCAGCACTGAATCTGTCTGAAATGTAATGGAAAACAGGTCAGTTTCAAAACATTGATGAGCAGGTGACAAGGGGATAGTCGGAATTGCCTTCGATTTCTAGATCAAAGCAAATAGAAAATAACGCTCACTGGCAAACACAAAAAAATAAATGAATAAATAAGATAAAAATTGTGTTGCACATTATAATTATTAGTGCATTTGGTTATATCAGTAAATGTTTACGCCATAATCTGGAGAAAGTAGGATTTTCAATGAACTTTACAGATAAAGTTTATAAGCAAGCAAGACTTACTTAAAGTCCAATTTCATAAAGTAACTTTCTTAAAATAACAATTCTTTCTTAAAGTAACAATTTTCATTGTCGTTATCCAAATTCCAGTGATGGAGAATTTATTTCTTTGTTAGAAGCCAGTTCTCTCCTTCCAGGAATAATACCCCCAAAATCCAGGAACAATATTAATACATGTGTAGCGTACTTCTCTCTCTCTCTCTCTCTCTCTCTCTCTCTCTCTCTCTCTCTCTCTCTCTCTCTCTCTCTCTCTTATATATATATATATATATATATGGTAAACGGGACGGTGAAAAGTTAGCTATTTATACCATACTGTCGGCTCAACTGGGGTTCAGAAAAGACTGTCTCACGCGACCTTATCTGGAGGCTGCGATTGGTTGGGTTGCACCCTGGCGTGAAATAGAACAGGAGACAAAATGCGCCAATACCAACCAATCAGAGTTGATGGACACAACAGGGTCCAAAAGTGCGGCCGAAGGCTAGCTGTTATCCGCTATGTTCGCATCCATCTATATATAACAGAGAGAGAGAGAGAGAGAGAGAGAGAGAGAAGTACGCTACAGAGCCCCCCCCCCCACTCCCTACCAGTCATTTTGTGTAAGACAAAATAGACGATAAAGGATGAAATAACTGTAGCGAAAAGGAGAAAGAGCGGTTGGCCATGAAGCTGGCACTGGGTCACCGTTTAGCAAACGTCCGTGCGAACGTCGGGCTCTGTGTTGGAATCACGTCGGGGTCACCAATTTGTAAGGACCGTGCGACCAGGACATGGTGACGAGGAATGGCTCCTTCAGCACATCGCACGGTCGATACACATGTAAAAGAAAAGCTGATACATACATTATTTTATATGTTAAAATATGCTTACTTTAAAATAATTTGTATGTAAGAGAGAGAGGGATTTTTGGTGGGTGATATTGTTATCCCCCACCACTACCACATATACACTCGTGCACCTCGTTAAAACATTCCAGTACAGTTTTATTAGTCATGTGAATAAGGTTGTGCTAAGATTATTTAAAAACAATTTCATGTTTACATTTGCACAAACATTAGCGCGCACATTCTTTCGTCATTAGAAAACAAGATTTTTAAGGCGGCGAGCTGGCAGAAACGTTAGCACGCCTGGCGAAATGTTTAGCGGTATTTCGTCTGCCGTTACGTTCTGAGTTCAAATTCCGCCGAGGTCGACTTTGCCTTTCATCCTTTCGGGGTCGATAAATTAAGTACCAGTTACACACTGGGGTCGATGTAATCGATTTTTTGCGCACACTGAAAATAAACGTAAGAGAATATTGACAACGATCAGAGACAATCTTTTGAACATCTCGTCTTCATTTATTATAAGATAAATCACACATTGCTTTCAGACTTTTTTGGCCCGCGGCCAGCAAGTTCAAGGGAGGGGGTTAAGTCGATTACATTGACCCCCCAGTGCTCAACAGGTACTTATTTTATCGAACTCAAAAGAACGAAAGGCAAAGTCCACACCTTGATGACAAAATAAACCAGTCTTCTACACATCATTGGAAATGGTGTCCAAACGCAGGTTAAGTTTAATTTCAATTTGTTTCTTATCTAATCCCAGCATTCACTGAATCTTAACACCTTCAGGTCAGGAAACACTGGGTTAATGCGTTCTCTCTTTTAAATGGGGTCGACGTGTGATTTGAGATAATTCTACTAGGTTAAGCAAAATACGTAGACGTTTCCTCGTCTAACTGGGTGGATGGCATTTTCGTATCACCCCCACACACCTCTCATATACAAATAAAGGGGGGGGGAAATGATAATGATAATCACCATGTTTTATTGTTGTTCCAGCAATAAAGAGGTCATTCAACTGCAGTGGGAAAAGCAGAAAGGAAGGGGAAAATTTGGACGGAGATAAGACATATGAAAACGAGGCTGGAGTTCGGCTGTTTAAGCTTACGTGCAACAGGAGTTTATTTTATTCTGTTTTATTTTTATGGACATTATCTACTTATTGCAGCGAAACCATGAACAATATAATATCGACTGTCCATTAATTTAGCCGTCAGAAGTGAGCTAATTGATCGATCAACATTACGGCCACGTACAGTATTTCGTTTAGATTCAAACTCGGAATGGTTTAAAATATCTGGGCCACAAATAAATCGATATATACTATCAGGTTTTTTCTAAGAATCAATTTCCGACCAACCAAACAAGTTATTTTTAACTATAGGAAAAAAAGTATTTATCAATGTACTTTTTTTTCCAGCCATTCATGAAAGAACATCCTGTATTGATGATTGGCTATCTCTTTCATTTATACTTACTCCCTTCTCTTTCTCTCACTCTCTTTCACTCGCTTTGTCTCTACCTTCGAACATATGCACCTCAAACCACGATTATGGCCGCCTGTTTTTAGGTATACAAACAAAATAGCAACAGTGAAACCTCGGCAACACGTACGTATGCTTGTGTGTGTGGTCATGATTATATAATATATATATATGAATGTGTGTATGTAGATTATGCATATTGTTTTACTGACCGGTTATGTGAAACAGTGTCTAACAGATTTTCCGGCTTCTGTAAAATACTAATTTATTCTGCCTTTGGTATTCGTGTACTATTCCCCCCCCCCCCATACCTTGTATTGCACCTCTGTGCTTATTATAATATATACGAGGGGGTCCTGAAAAGTTCCTGGCTTTGAGTAAAAGAAAATGAGGAGAATCAGTTAATTATGATTTTATTCAATATATTCCCGTCTCAGATTCATGAGGAAGGAGGAGCACTCCGTCGGTTACGACGACGAGGGTCCCAGCTGATACGATCAACGGAACAGCTTGCTCGTGAAATTAACGTGCAAGTGGCTGAGTAATCCACAGACACGTGTACCCCTAACGTAGTTCTTAGGGAGATTCAGGGTGATTCAGATTCATACACGTATTACAACGATCCTTCAGTTTTTCTAAGTCCTATAACAGAACTCGGAAGGTAGGGTCTCCAACTAGGCCTTTCGCGATACCCTTAAAACCAGGAACATTTCAGTCCCCCACCTCGTGTGTGTGTATGTGTGCATTACACACACACACACATTAATGAATGACGAAAGAGAATACAAGTAACATAATCAACATAATCACTTTGAATAGCTTACAGCTCCGAGGAGGCTAGAATGTTGCTCAACACTCGGCTCCGAGTGAATTGCTTCCTGCAGCAGAAACAGCTGTAAGTTAATAAAGGCGATTACCTGACTCCAATTCTCTGCTCACTCCCTTATTAATATTGATTTCAAATTTTGGGGGAGGGGATAACTCGATTACATCGACCACAATATTCTACTGGTACTTATTTTATCGACCCCAAAACAATGGAAAGCAAAGTCAACCTCTGCGGAATTTGAACTCAGAACGTAAAGAAGTGCTTCTTTCAGTTTCCGTCAACCAAAACCACTCACAAGGCTTAGGTCGACCAGAGGTTATAGTAGAAGACACCTGCCCAAGGTCCATGCTGTGGGACTGAACCCGGATCCATGTGGTTGGTAAGCAAGCTACTTACCAGATGAAGTAAGGATAATTTGGTACTATGTGCAATGTGTCTAATAAAAAGACGGGATGGTTACAATTGGAATGTCTTTGTTTATATAGCCCCTTGATCAAAGATGACTTGAAAGGCTAAACAACGATAAATGAAACCGGATTTTGAAACCGTGTTTCGACCACGGCTTCCCGGGAGACTGTTATTAAACTGCCAGCAATTACAATATGAATGGTCTTTGATGAGAATGCATGAATATCACATAATTCCCTTCCCCACTCTTGCAAACCTCGATCAATGACCTTGAGCCATATTAAAAAGAAACCCAGCAAATTGATTCCTTTGATCCTCTTTCACATTCACCGCAGCAATACTCCAGAAGGCGCGTGGCTTAGTGTTCGGAGGTATTCTGCCCACGATCGTGAGGTCATCAGTTCGTTATCTGGTGGTGTGTTGTGTCCTTGAGCAGGACACTTTATTTCACGTTGCTCCTGTTCACTCAGCTGGCAAAAATAAGCTGTATTTGTAATTCTATGTCACAATGAATCTCTCCGAGAACTGTGATATTTTGAAAGAAGAGACACATTACATAATAATGTTGCCCTGGATCATATTGATACAATGTTCGCAAAAATGTAGAAAGTAGTTGCAGCAGCAGCAGCAGTAGTAATAGTAGTAGTAGTAGTAGTAGTAGTAGTTGTTCAAAGCTTGAAAATAAGATTGTCAACAACAACAATGACAACAATGACAACAACAACAACAACAACAACACTAATAATGTTGTACCCTTAGGCTCAAGGACACCTGGGAGGGTAAAGGTAAAGGCAACTATTAAGGTGGACTGAAGTATTTTACTGGTACTTTATATAATCGACACCCCACCCTCAACTTGCCGCCATGGATAAAAGAAATAAAAGATTCAGTGATGACAATGATGATAATGCTGCCGCTGATGATGACGACAACGACCCTGACTTGAAGTGACAGCTGGATAACGCTTGCATTGTTGTTGGATGGTCACAGAAAGAATGGCGACAGTTATAAAAGCTTATTTAATAATCCACTGACATTTTAATGGTGTATAAAAGTAGAGCAGCAATGAATAAGCGAATAGACAGACAGAGAGACACCAACCAGTAGATAGGTATGTATAGTATATACGTACGTATGTATGTATGTATGTATGTAGGTAGGTAGGTAGGTCTCTAAAGTACAGAAATATGGCCATTGTTTTCACCAGTCAGCTTCAAGGACCAATCAAACTCTCAATATGTATATTGTCTGCATCAGCGTTTCCTAACCTTATTTCTACTCTTAGGGAACTTTGGAAATACATTCCATAGTCTCTAGCCCCTCCCTTCCTAAAAATTACTATATATCTTTATTCATCTTTTTTCGTTTTCTTACGTACAGTTAAATTTTATAAAGGACTAAACGAAACATTAAAAAATGTGTTTTTGGACGGTTTGGCAATGCTAAAATCCTTCACAGAAAAGATTTAACCAGTTAACTGCGAAATTAAATTTCATGTTTACTCCAGTTCATGTCTATTCCAGTTTGATTGATCAGATTCGACCAGGCATTAAAGAACAATAACAATACTACACATTATTGATTCCCCCCCCCCCCCAAAAAAAATAGAACTAGTTGTTAACATACAGTTCACTGTCGTAAAAAGAGTGAACGTAAATTATCTTTAAAGCAAAGTAAATTGCGAGAGAAATCAGAAGCGACGATACTGATAGCCCAGAATTTCATGTAAACAATGTATATAACATGGAAACTGTACATGTATCTTATATAGAGGAGCAGATGTGGCAGTGTGGTAAGAAGCTCGCTTCCCAACTACATGATTCCCAGGTTTAGCCCTGCTGCATGGCACCTTGGACAAATGTCCTCTACTATAACCTCGGACTGATCACATCCTCTTGAGTGAATTTGGTAGACAGAAACTGAAAGAAGCACGTCGTATATATATATATATATTTATGTGTGTGTCTGTGTGTTTCTGTCTTTGTTTGTCTCCCACCATCGCTTGACAACCGGTGTTAGCATATTTATGTCCCCATAACTTAGCGTTTCGGCAAAAAAAAAACAATAAGTAACAGGCTTTTAAAAAAATGTAAGTACTGGGGTCGATTCACTGGACTAAAAACCCCATGAATGCGGTGCCCCAGAATGGCCGCATCTAATAACTGAAACAAGTGAAAGATAAAAGAGAAGATGAAAAACAATCTGATATTAGGTGGAAATATGCACGAAATGAGATTCGTGAATAGCCTTTTTTGATCTCTAAATTTGTTTCGCTACACAAACTCATGAAGTTACAACGTAAATATATCACCACTAGTCCCACATTATCGCTTAAGCCTCTTGGCGAGCATCCATAGTCATTCTGTTGTTACTTCCGGTTTCTAGTGCAATTTACTTTTATCTTTTTTAGGACAGTTTACTTTCACTTTCTTTTACGACGGTTAACTGCATGCAGTGCCGGTTTTAAACCAATTAAACAGACTTGTTCAAACTGGGCCTCACGTACACGCTCAAGCGGAGGACGCTATGATGAACTTTTAGTATATCATTGCGGCTAATGGTGGAGCCTCAAGCCCTCAACGCTTTTCGGCTGGGACTGGCGTACTACACAAAGCATAAAACCTATCTTCAACTTTTATAGAGTAGAGGGCTCCACTGACAATTCTCAGATTGGGCCCCGCACTTCCTAGCGCCGGTCCTAACTGAATATTATCTAAACCGTGGGAAAATATGTACGTAGTGGTGGTGGGGTTTAAACAAGGAACAAATATATGGAAGTAAGTTATCAAAAACTAAGGACTTCTAGCGTATTGGGAAGTTTTATCTATGACGTAGCATTTCCTCTGAGTTTATAAACCGGAAATAGCATAAGTCTTTTGTTTTCTAATAGAGAGAGTGATGGTTTCAAAGTTTGTGTGAGATTTTATTTCTTATTCTGTCAGGATACAAAGAAAAATCCGAAATCCGAGGTAAATATTAAGGGCATGAGTGGTTGAAGGTCATCTCTCCCAAACCGGATAAGTCGGGCGTCATGGTCTGAAACAGAAAACATTCAAAACAAGTTCGAGTCATATTAGCATTTGCGCATGCGCTAAACATATCGGTCGTCTGCATGCACTAAGAAATTTCAACACAAACGTAACTTATACGTTTCAGCTGTGGCTATTCTGCCTTCTCTCTCTCTCCCCTCTCCCTCTCTCTCCCCCTCTCTCTCCCCTCTCCCTCTCTCTCACTTTCTCTCCCTCTCTCCCCCTCGTTATCTCTATTTATTTATTTATTTATTTATTTATTTATTATTTATTTATTTTCAACTCACAAATTAAGAGAATACGATGTTTATTATTCAAAAAATATGAATGTACATTATTTACCTTATTTACATTTGACGGATATTTATCCTCATCTTGTTTGTTGTTAACACAACGTTTCGGCTAGCTGATATACCCTCCAGCGGGCATATGGCATAGTGGTTAAGAGCGCAGGCTACTAACCTCAAGATTCCGAGTTCGATTCTAGGCAGTGACCTGAATAATAATAATAATAATAACATCGAAAAATATCTTTGAAATGAGAACCCAGGTTCGAAATTTCCCCAAAACACTTGATGAAGGCTGGAGGGTATATCAGTCGAAATGATGTGTTAACAACAACCAAGATGAGGACAAATATCCGTCAAATGTAAATAATGTACATAATTCCTCATCTCTTAAAAATAGAACTTCAAAATATTAATGCTTAGTACATTTTTTTCCTTTTTGTATGTCACACTTTAAAAACAAAATATATGTAGTTCAGTTGGCACTCCGTCGCTTACGACGTCGAGGGTTTCAGTTGATCCGATCAACGGAGCAGCCTGCTCGTGAAATTAACGTGCAAGTGGCTGAGCACTCCACAGACACGTGTACCCTTAACGTAGTTCTCGGGGATATTCAGCGTGACACACAGTGTGACAAGGCTGACCCTTTGAATTACAGGCACAACAGAAACAGGAAGTAAGAGTGAGAGAAAGTTGTGGTGAAAGAGTACAGCAGGGTTCACCACCATCCCCTGCCGGAGTTTCGTGGAGGTTTTTAGGTGTTTTCGCTCAATAAACACTCACAACGCCCGGTTTCGCAATCGAAACCGTGATCCTATGACCGCGAGTCTGCTGCCCTAAAACCACTGGGCCATTGCGCCTCCATGTAGTTCAGAATGATAATTTAATTAAAACATATTCTAGGGATTTTATTCTCGCTATACAACATGCAAAAGCCGTGAGCCAACCTTTAAATTAAAATCCCGAAGGATTTGTTTTAGTATCATAAACTAAATCTATGTTGGAATAACCTACGGGTTTCTGAAGATTTGTGTGAAACGTTTTCCTATCATGTAATTTACGAGCTAAAACTCCGAAATTACAAATATTTTGCTCGTTAATCTTGTTAACCTCTCTTAATATCCTCTCGTTAAACTCCGTTAATCTTCTCCCGTTAATCTGTGTTAAATTAGTCAGTTGAATCTAAGTAGTGTGGTAAAAAGCTTGCTTCCCAGTCACATGGTTCCGAGTTCAGTCTCACTGCGTGGCACCTTGGGCAAGCGTCTTCTACTATAGCCTCAGGCCAACCAAAGCCTTGTGAGTGGATTTAGTAGACGGAAACTGACCGGACATATGCTTAACTGCATATATATATATATATGTATATATATATATATATATATATATATATATATATATATATATATATATATATATATATATATATATATATATATATATATATATATATATATATATATATATCATCGTAAATATACAGGGATTAGCATTGAGTTGCTTTTCCAACATACTGAAAATTTAGAAATAGCAGTCAAAAAACTACTGATTCTAAACTACAAATTTTTCTCTAAATGGATGGCGGACGATTCCCTGCCCTTATTCTTGTATATATATATATATATATATATATATAATACAACTAATAAATGAGTATATGCATATATACGTACATGTATGTACATACTTACATCTACCTGTATATATAGATGCATATCTGGGTACAGGACATTGTAAACAAAGCGTCGACAAAATGATAAACGAGTACAGAAAACACACAGGCCACATAGAGAACATCTCCTTCATCAGCTTCCCCCATTCTAACACAGGCGTTTCGAAGAGTATACATATATATATATATATACGTGACAGGCTTCTTTAGGTTTCCGTCTATCAAATCCACTCACAAGGCTTTAGTCGGTCCGAAGCTATAAGTAGAAGACACTTGCCCAAGGTGCCACGCAGTGGAATTAAATCAGGAACCATGTGGTTGGGAAGTAAACTTCTTATTACACAGCCATGCCTATAATCATCTAAGTTCTGTATGTATCAAAATCAAAAGCCACCCTAGTGGTTTTCCTACCATCGTACTACAGCGGCCATTTTCACGTTTATAAGTTATTTATTTATTTATCTATTTATTTATTTATTAAATCATTTATTTGTACAATCCTGTAACGCGAGCGCTTCTCAAACTTTCGTTGCTAAGTGCGTCCTTTCTCCGAACAACGTTCTACTAACGCCTTCTCGACATGCTGTGCAAGATAATTTTTTTCTTAATTAAAAAAAACAAACAAAAAACAGAGCAAGTGATTAATTTAATCAAGCAGAAATTAATTTCGCCTGTTGTTTATTATCAATATTTTGTTATTTAATCTCATTCAGCGTTTGTGCCTGGTTTTAGATATTTGTTCAGGCTAATACCATTTTCTTCTTCTTCTTCACCCACTCTCTTCCTGCGAGGGTCGTTGGGAGTAGAGTCGTCGGACACCTTCCTCCTTCGGCTCCTATCAAAAGCAAACGTCATTAGGGTTTCCGGTTGGATTCCCAGGCGCAACCAAATGAGACTATGGATATTATCCAACCACGTCTCGTTCTTAGCCTACTCCAGTGGTTCGCAGCTATATATATATATATATATATATATATATATATATTACCAATGGACTCGCCTTAATTCCCATTTTACTCTACTGGCACTGCATTAGGAATTATATAAAAAAGACATTTTAAATATTTTGTGTATTGTAGAAGTGTTGGCACTCCGTCGCTTACGACGACGAGGGTTCCAGTTGATCCGATCAACGGAACAGCCTGCTCGTGAAATTAACGTGCAAGTGGCTGAGCACTCCACAGACGCGTGTACCCTTAACGTAGTTCTCGGGGATATTCAGCGTGACACAGAGTGTGACACGGCTGACCCTTTGAATTACAGGCACAACAGAAACAGGAAGTAAGAGTGAGAGAATGTTGTGGTGAAAGAGTACAGCAGGGTTCACCACCATCCCCTGCCGGAGCCTCGTGAAGCTTTAGGTGTTTTCGCTCAATAAACACTCACAACGCCCGGTCTGGGAATCGAAACCGCGATCCTATGACCGTGAGTCTGCTGTCCTAACCACTGGGCCATTGCGCCTCCACATCCTGTTTGTTATAACGATAAATAATACCTTTTGGAATGTGAGAACATTTTTATAAACAAGCATTGAAGCTTTCGAGTGAGTTGGTATTGTAGAAATGAAGGAAATCTCGAACGCGGGAAAATAGTTGTGAAAACAGCGTAGAGGATCGGGTAAAACACCTTTATATACACGTATGTGTGTGTGTTTGTGTTTGTGTTTGTCCTGCCCACCCTCCGCTTGACAACCTGTGGGACATTAGAGCCTCTACTCCAGACATAAGTGGCTTCTCAACGTCTTCCACATTTGTAGCTTGAGACGTATTTTAAATATCAAGTGGACCCACTGAACCATCAACATTGAAGTCCTCAACCGCGCCAAGAAACCCAGCATATTCAGCCCTGTTCCAACAGCACAGTCTTGGCAAAACGAGACCGATAAAATAAGTGTCAGGTTTAAACAAATTAATAAATACTGGAGAAGGGATGGGGGTGGAGTCGATTCGTTCGACTACATTCCCTACAAGGCATTGCCCCAGCTTGGTCACAGTGTAATGTCGGTTGCTTCTGATAGGACTCTATGGAGGAGGTGCCCGAGGATTCTATACCCACGATCCACCTAGGAATAGTGGACGGAGAAGACAGACAGATGATTCGTTCGACTACATTCCCTTCAAGGCATTGCCCCAGCTTGGTCACAATCTAAATGACTGAAACAAGTAAAAGACAAAAGATAAGGTGTGACAGGAGAGAGAAAGAGAGAGAGAGTGGGTGATTTGGCTGCTATTTCTAGTAATTAGTTGTTTACTTCGTGGAGACAAAACAAACAAGAAACAAGAACCACAACCTAACGTTAGCTATTTTAGAAACTATATTATTTAGATTAATCAAACAATATTGCAATGTGTTCTGTACTGGCTGAGATTATATATAATGACATTTGCAAATGTCAATTTTATTTTTAAACCAACGCAGGTCTGTCGACTGTTAGCAAAAGAAAAAGAAATTAGTTTAGGCGCGCTTGACCCAGAACAGCGGTTAGTCATATTGTTAAGGACGAACTGTTTATTCATATAATGATTCATTTATATCTCTTCACTGACTGATTTGCAGTGGAGGTTATTGCTGGTTCGCTGATGATGTAAAGAAAAATAAAATAACGAAACATGTCTGGAGTTATCTCTCTCTCGTACTTGCCGAAAAGAATTGTAATTTAGATACAAGGCCTGTGAATTTCAAAGTAGAGGGATTCAGTTGGTTACAGCTACACCATACTTACATACACAACGTGTTTCTACACGTTTCCTTCATTGTCTCACTGTTTCATTCTTAATTTCCTGTTAACAGTTAAGGTCATGCAACATGTTTCACTTGTCTCACTCGTTTTTTTTATCTTTCTGTGTATTTTTTAATTATTTTTTTTTTTATGGTTGAGATATCCTGTTCCTTCTAAACTTTTCCTTGTTTCAATATCAGATTAAGGCTATGCTGCGGCGCCGCCTTGAAATTTTAGTCGAATGCATCGACCCCAGGACTCTTTTTTTATTTCAAAAGCCTGGTACTTACTCTATCGGTTTCTTTTGCCGAACCGCTAAATTACGGGGACGTAAACACACCAACACCGGTTGTCAAGCGGTGGTGGGGGACAAACACAAGCACAAAGACACACACATATAGATACATACATACATACATATATATATATATATATATATATATATATATAAACAAAAGTAAATGAGTATATGCATATATACGTACAGGTATGTGCATACCGACATCCACCAGTATGTATAGGTGCATATCTGGGTACAGGACATTGCAAACAAACGTAGACGAGAACACACGAGCCACATAGAGAACATTCTACTTCATCAGCTACCCACGTTTTAACACCGGCGTTTCGACGAGCTTCGGGCAGGACGCAACGTTAAAACGGCTCGTCCCATGGATCGCAGATTAAATCTGTATACGCAAATTAAATCTAGCCATGGAGGAATGTAGTGGCGGACAAAAAACAAGACAGGAAAACAAACAGAAAAGGCTTTACGGCCAGACATCTACGACGGTCTTCTTTCAGTTTCCGCCTGCCAAATCCACTCACAAAATCTTTGGTTCTGCTATAGCAGAAAACACTCACCCAAGGTACCAATTGTTATTTATTCGTGTTTGCACAAATAACATTTTAACTAATATATTACAAATTTTCTACGTCTGTTACATTTTCTTTGTTGCCTAGCAATTCCAGAAAAAACAGCAAAATTGGTTTTACCTGTGTGATTCATCACGCGTGCATGACTCGATCCGTATGTGTGACTCATCTCACGTGCGTTACTCATGTGGTCAACATGATCCATCACTCGGTTTAGCGCCACTGTCTGGCTCTTGGAAGCTTTTAACGGAATCCATTCTTTTGCAAGAATTCGGACCAAGGTCTTCGATCTATGAACAACTTCCTTTATTTCCCTTTCTGAACTTTTTGTCTTCTAAGCCAAAAGAGCCCAGCCTTTTTCGGGATTATCTAGAAGTGATGGGAAGAGACCAGACGGTCAAATCCTTTGTCCTCTGGGACGCTACAGTCTGTGATCCCTTTGCTCCTCCCAGATCCAGTATGCTAAGGTAAATGGGAGGATCGCAGCTTCCGTAGCCGAACGGAACAAAATCCTTAAGTATCGGCACCTGTTGGCGAACCACTTCTTCCAGCCTGGGACGTTTGAGGCGTTTCGAGGGTCTGGCTGCTGACAGCAAAGTTCCTGTCGTCGTTGGTTGGCGGCTCGTTTTACAAAGGTGTCAAGTGATGCCCGTGGGAGTGCTTGACTGTTCCAACACCTTAGCCTCGCCATCACTCGCGGTAATGCCGCGAGTGCGTTGGCTTGTTTCAGTAGGGTTCCGTTGAACTTCGCGGTCTGCGACGAAATACAGGAATTAGTGTTGAATTGATGCTTTTTCTTCCTCTTTTTCTTTTTTGCCCCCTTTCTTTGCTCATGTTTTTATTTTCGGTTTTGGATTTGTATTTTAATGTGATTTAGTACTCTGTGTGTGTGTGTGTGTGTGTGTGTTTTCTACTTTAGGCACAAGGCCCGAAATTTTGGGGAAGGGGGCCAGTCGATACTGGTACGCAACTGGTACTTAATTTATCGACCCCGAAAAGATGAAAGGCAAAGTTGACCGCGGCAGAATTTGAACCCAGAACGTATATATATATATATATATATATATATATATATATATATATATATATATATATATATATTTCCAATAATAATATTGTATACGACTTGAGATGTTTGCTTTGCGTGAATGTTTGTTGTTCTCTTTAACAATTATATATATATATATATATATATATATATATATATATATATATATATATATATATATTTCATTTATTATTTTAAATATTTTGAAGAAATTTGCTGAAAACACAGTAGAAGCCGCTTGTTATAATCACAGACAGCGCCATAAGCCGGTTATTGTTATCAAATTAATGCGTCTGAATCTGGATCTTGTTTAATTTCTTCCAGCCACTCGCAGTTTTTCAAATTTTCACCAGATCAGTTTTAACAAATGTAATTCTTATCTAATCTTGCATTCTAATGACAAAGACTACATTTATTTATTTATTCATTTATTATTTATTCATTTTCCTAGAAATTGATAATAAAGTTATAAGGATTTGAGGCTATGTAATTTTAGCCAATCACAGATATCCATTACCGACATGTCGTAGGTCGAAACAGTTGTCATGGAAATCAGCAAAGGCAAAAGAAATCAAAACCTTTACGTGGTCTGTCGACCAGCTAGAAATAACAACCAAATTATACTTGAATTACACCACAACGCCTAAGAAAAAACGAAGAAAGCAGAGAAGACGACGTTATATGACGTGTTGAGGATATTGATTTTCATAATTAGAGACCCAATGCATCGTAATGTGATCCTAAATTCATAACGACATTAAATATGGCAATTTTTTATAAAGTGAAAGCGTGTGGCTTAGTGGTAAGCGTATTCGACTCTCGGGCGCATGGTCGTTGGTTCGATTCCCGGCGGCGCATTTTGTCCCTGAGCAAGATATTTTTATGTGAACTACCAACGAGGATAATACAAACCAAAGATGCGAAAGTAATTATGATTGATGTGTAATTAAACAGATTTAATCAGACCGTGACAGGTGAAAGTCGTATTTGTTTTTAATTATTGCGATAGTCTAACCCTTACCATACCGACCTGACAAATGAGATGTCTTATCATGTCTGTTGTGGATTGAGGAAGTGTATAGCTTGTTTTTGTTTGAAGTGGCTGTTTATTCTACTCCAAGTTACAAACACTCCATTGACGCTGTGACCTTTAGAAAATCAATGAACCGGCGTTTTACCTCTGCTGTAAACTTGTGCCTAACGACGCTATAGTTCACCTTTTATCTTTTACTTGTTTCAGTCATTTGACTGCGGCCACGCTGGAGCACCTCCTAAAACAAGGCCAGCAATTTCGGGATAGCGGGTAAATCGATTACATCGATCCCATTACTCAACTGCTGTTTATTTTATCGACCCCGAAAGGACAAAAGGCAAAGTCGACCTTGGCGGAATTTGAACTCAGAAGGTAAAAACAGGCGAAATGCCGTTAAGCATTTTGCTCGGTGTACTAACGATCCTGCCAGTTCGCCGCTTTTGCTCTGTGCCTAAATTACAAACCATTATACGCATAAATCCAGAACATAAAAATGGACGAAATGTTGATAAGCATTTTGCCCAACGTGCTAACGATTCTGCTAGCTCGCCGCTTTTGCTCTGTGCCTAAATTACAAACCATTATACGCATAAATCCAGAACATAAAAATGGACGAAATGTTGATAAGCATTTTGCCCAACGTGCTAACTATTCTGCCAGCTCGCCGCCTTAAAGGTAAACCCGACCTCGGCGGAATTTGAACTCAGAACGTAAAGACGGACAAAATGCCGCAAAGCATTATTGCCCGGAGTGCATGCCGCCTCAATAAATTAGATAATATTGATAACATTATCTATGATTTTAATAAGCGGCTTCCGCTATCAACCATGTATTGCTCAAATAGCTGAAATAACTCGAATAACAACCACATCTCCCTCAAATCATCCGTTCTATCGTCCTAACAATACAAGGGAAGGATACACTAGATAACGCTGTTCTTGATGCCGTGTGTCACGTGAGAGAGAAAGCAGAATGGTTATAACTGAAATGTTTTGGTACCAACCCGGCTCAATCGGAGTCGACACTGAGCTTATCAACATTATCATTGGTCGAATCGAATGTCTAACGTTATTTAGTTATGACCCTTTACATCCTAGCCCGAAATCTCGATGAGATCAACTTTACATTTTCTTCCTGCCAGTGTCGATAAACACCATAGATATTCTTTCAATTTATGACTACAAAATGAAAGCGGAAAATCGCAATTCCCTGTAAATCTATTAATATTTCTAACTTGTATGTAACAAATTTTCCGGTGCAGAGACCAGGAAACAGTGCGTTTCTGCTATTTTTTGATTTACGTCAGACGTTATTACCCGGAAAATTAAATATTTTAACTTTTATAGTTCACTAATAAATCATCCAATCAAGCATCTTCATTTCATAATACATCAGTCACGGGCAAACTGCGGTCCACGCGGCTTTCTGAATAGCACGCCAACGAAATATTACCTTGAATTTTCTTAGTAGTGCGACCGGTCTGGTGATGAGTCAAGTCTTCTGCAGTCTGCTTCTAGAAAAAAGAAAAATTACCATGCCTGGTACCTTTCTATAGCTCTCTTTTTGCCGAGCCTCTAAATACGAGGACGTAAACAAACGATTGCCGTTTATCAAGAAGTGAAAGACGAACGCAACGACGTGCCGTGCTCCTAAGCAATTTCTTGTCAAGCAAATTTTCTTGCAAGACATTTGTCGTTGTTTCTGTAGAAGACGCTTCTCCAGTGAACCGTGTTGTAAAGACTGAGTCTTAAAAAAAAAAAAACGCAGTTGCCAAGCGAACTTCTTAATTATACAACCATGCTTACGTACTCAAAATAAATCATTGTTGTATTCAACAACGTTTCGTTCCCTACTGTTTCTTGCAAAGCTTGTGGCAATATACATAATATAATATATTCTTTGTTGCCGTTGGTATATTATTTCATGTTTTTTTTTTTCTTTTTTTTTGTGCTGTGTCATTTCTGAAAACGTTACAAAAGATTTCGATCAACAATTGAAAGGCTGTGCTCTTCATGCCATACAGGTCAATCTGTGCAAAACTTTAGCTGTCAATGTATTACGATAATACATTATAGAGCTGCAAATAAAACTGTAACAATTACTATAGTTAATAGACTTAGCTTGGCAATATTGGTGAAGATCGTAATCTTTGTTGTTACCTAACTACTCCTCCCATTTAAAAGCGATACAATATCATACTATTCAAGTTGTGGGTTAAGGAAGTTGTGTATAACTTGTTTGTATTTTGAAGTAGTGTATAACTTACTTGTATAACTTGTTTATAACTTGTTTCTATAGATAGTGTTTATCTATCTATACGAGTGGGTGCTGAAAAGTTCCTGGTTTTGGATAAAAGAATATACAGAATATACAAGAATATATATATATATATATATATATATATATATATATCAAATTATGATTTTATTCAACATATTCAGATCGACACACATATTGCAGCGGTCCTTCAGTTTTTCTAGGCCTTGTAAAAGAACTCGAAAGTTTGGGCCTCCAGTCAAGCCTTTCGCGACACTCCTAAAACCAGGAACGTTTCACCCCACCCCCAGTACCACCACCTCGTATATCTATCTGTCTGTCTGTCATTGTTCAGTTTTATTTCAAGATTTCTTGCCAATAGGCGCAGGAATGGCTGGGTGGTAAGTAGCTTGCTTACCAACCACATGGTTCCGGGTTCAATCCCACTGCGTGGCACCTTGGGCAAGTGTCTTCTACTATAGCCTCGGGCCGACCAAAGCCTTGTAAGTGGATTTGTTAGACGGAAACTGAAAGAAGCCCGTCGTATATATGTATATATATGTGCGTTTGTGTGTCTGTGTTTGTCCACCCAACATCGCTTGACAACCGATGGTGGTGTGTTTACGTCCCCGTAACTTAGCGGTTCGGCAAAAGAGACCGATAGAATAAGTACTAGGCTTACAAAGAGTAAGTCCTGGGGTCAATTTGCTCGACTAAAAGACGGTGCTCCAGCATGGCCGCAGTCAAATGGCTGAAACAAGTAAAAGAGTAAGAGTAATGGTGAAAGGTCCGGTTTCTAACGTAGATCCTCTAAAACTTTTCTGTCGAAGAGCGTAGGCTCGAAACGTCAAAGACTTTTCCATTCTTCCTGAGCGTCAAACTTATACGCATGCTTATTGTTCTCTCACCTGTCTTCATCTTTTGCTTTCTGTAAATTTGAACTGTGTGTGTGTGTGTGTGTGTGTGTGTAAATATATCCATATATGTATATATATGGGCAATCGGGTTTCATCGGGTGGCTCTGGATTTCTGTGAAATGTCATTGTTATGAGATTACACACAAATATACGTGTGTGTGTGTGTGTGTGTGTGCATGTGCATGTGTGTGAGTGTATGTATGTAAACTGGCAAATATATATATATATATATATATATATATATATATATATATATATATAAACTGTATGTGTAGCCAAGCGATTTTCCAGGTAACGAACCGATTTCTTTCATTACTCATAATTTGAACCATATCAATGCCTATTATTGATAATAATGCTTGAATGACATTATGGAGTTATAGGTGTGTAAGAGTCAAAAGCGTGTGTGTATGTGTGTGTACACTGTATTTTAAATGAATAATGTATAGTCTATTGACTAATTTTTTCTAGATCACTGGTGGCAAATAGAATTTTTAAAAAAATTTTTGCTACCCTCAGATTTATTAATATGTGTGTATATATATATATTATATATATATATATGCTGCTGAAGGCTCATTTACGATAAATTATTGGCCACGCCATTAGAATAATTGACAGCCGCGTACCCATAGAGTTGTTGTACTGCGAGCTTGTGTACAGCTGACGCGAACAAGGAAGGCGTAAACTGTGGTACAAAGAACAAAATGAAAAACAACCTCAAATGGAACAGCATTAGTCTACGCAAACTTGAAGTTCATGCCGCTGACAGATCAGCGTCGAGGTCTCTCACCTCATGAGCAGTAGCTGTCTTCGAAGTGGACGGCCGACGGCGTCTCGCTGCTGCAAGAAGCAGACGTCACAGGACAGGATTCGCTTCAATCTAGACAGCAGACTATCGTTGTGAGACATGTGGTCGCCCGTGCGCTTCCAGCTCTGGCCTGCAGTCACTTGCGTTCTCATCGTTGAGATAATGCGTGCGCGTTTATATATATATATATACATACATGTGTGTGTGAATCTATCTACCTCTCTCTCTATCTATCTATCCCTCTCCTCTCTCTCTCTCTCTCTCTCTCTCTCTCTCTCTCTCTATATATATATATATATATATATATATATATATATATATATATATATATATATATATATATTCTTTTATTCTTTTACTTGTTTCAGTCATTTGACTATGGCCATGATGGAGAACCGCCTTTAGTCGAACAAATCGACCCCAGGACTTATTCTTTGTAAGCCTAGTACTTAATCTATCGGGCTCTTTGCCGAACCGCTGAGTTACGGAGACGTAAACAGACCAGCAACGGTTGTCAAGCGATGATGGTGGGGGGACAGACACAGACACAAAAACATATACACACACATACATACTCTTCCGCATCACAAATTTTACTTAATTCGCTTTGCGGGAAGTGCTATTCTAACAATGCGTCCTGCCCTAACTCTTCGAAACGCTTAGTTTAGAATAGAGGCAGCTGATGAAGGAAATGTTCTCTATGTGGCCTGTCTGTTTTCCTGTGTGTTCCTATATATATATATATATATATATATACGACGGGTGTCTTTCAGTTTTCGTCTACCAAATCCATTCACAAGGCTTTGGTTGGCGCACCTAGACTTAAAAAGAATAGTAACAGCGTTCTGTACGGAGCAACCACGTCGAGGTGGTAACAACCATTAATTTTCACTTGCATCTCATATAGAGGTTTTGGAACTAGCTATTTTGCTTGTTATATCGTGGCTAATAAATAAAAACCTTTCCTGAGAAATGGCGCTAAAAATAGTAACTTCACGAGGAATTGGTTTTGTTTGTGTGTTGTGGTTATGGATGTTGTTGTTGTTGTTGATGATGATAATGATGATGATGAATACGGTGCAAGTAGTAGTAGTAGTAGTAGTAGTAGTAGTAGTAGTAGTAGTAGTAGTAATGTTTGTTGTGGTGGTGGTTGTTGATGATGATGATGGTGATGATGATGATGGTGGTGGTGGTGGTGGTGGTGGTGGTGATGATGATGATGCATACGGTGCAAGTAATAGTATCATGATGATGAAGCACGTTGTAGTCGTAATTTTAATTGTCGTTGTTGTGGTAGTGGTGGTGGTAGTGGCGGTGGTGGTGGTGGTGGTGGTGGTGGTGATGGTAATTGTGGTGTTAGAAATAGTGATAGTTCTGTTGCACTTGTTGCTGTTGCAGTGATGGGCAGTTGTGCTGGCGGTGGTGCTGGCGGTGGTGATGCTAAAAATAGCAGTAGCAGGAATAGTTGATTAGAATAGCTGAATTAGAAATAAAAATACTTGTTTATTTGGTCAGTTAGATTATACATACATACATGCATACATACATACATACATACATACATACATACATACATACATACATACATACATAAACAACTCGGCTTGACCTACAAAATATTCTCGTTGACCAACTCGATGAAACGAAGTTTTGTAAACAGAAGCTGTTTTTATTAACAAGACATTTTCCTGTGTCCACACCCATATAACTTACTCTCGGCTGTCTCACGTTTTGTAGCACACTTTTGTATCATAGCTTACCAGTCGGTTTTATGTGTGTGTGTGTGTGTGTGTGTGTGTGTGTGTGTGTGTGTGTGTGTGTGTGTGTGTGTGTGTGTGTGTGTGTGTGAGAGAGAGAGAGAGATGACTTGACAAGAAAATCATTTAAAACATGGCAGTAAGACCACTATACTATGTTGTTCAAAAACAGTGACAGTCGCATTGGTTTAATGCAGTCCTGCCTAGGCACAAGATGTGTGTGTATGTGTGTAATGGAAATAGTTACTATGAAGCATTGTGTAGAATATATTGTATAAAGGACCGTGGGTAAGTCCAGAACAATGCGAAGTAAATGCAAGGCAAATCACAAGAAAACAAATATATGAATTAATGTAGACTTACTTTGCATTCAATATTTCGGGGTTATGATCACATCCTCAGGAACTTAACGAAGTTTTCTGACCTTACCCACGATCATATATATATATAAGTATATATATTTATTCTCATATTTCCCTTTATGCTTCCTATATTTCTCCCTTCCCAAAATAACTTCTAATATTAAATTCTATTTCCCTCTATGTAACTCACTCATATCGTCTCTGATGAAGGGATATCCCTCATATCCCCGAAACAGCTGTAAGACTACCTTTCTCTTTATAAATGTCCTAGAAATTTTACACTTCCTTGGTTTTGTTGCCTCATTTTATTTAACATATATATAAGCATACCTCGCCCTACGTCGTTAATTGGTCCCAGGATATACGACTTAAGTCAAATTAACTTTCTCTAGGCTAAACTAGGCCAAATTTACTTGTCTCTAGGCTAAACCGATAATAACCATTCCCAGTTCTGTACTCTATTTATAAATGCACTTTCAATAACACCTTGGTTAATAAAAACCTATTTTAAGCTTACAAACAAATAATCTTTATCTTTTAATCTAAATTTACGAATACAATTTGGTGGTGTTTACCGTGCATCGCGGATGCTTTATTTATGAATGCGGTTTGCAGTAAGACTTGGTAAAATAAAAAGACTTTTTTAAGCTTAAAAAATAAATTCAGTAATTATTATTATTTTACAATAGTAAAAAACTAAATTATTTTAAATTTACCAATACGTACATACAATTTGGTGGTTCACATCGTGGACGTAGATCGTCAACATCAACAGCTGACTTTGGCTGTTCTTGTTGTTCGATGCACTTTAAAAAACCGGTTGAGAGTTCCTTGAACTGTCTTCTTCTTTTCCTAAAGGATTACATTATAAGGAGCAAAGCTTCGTGACAATCCCCCATAATCTTGGAAAAGCGTTGAGCATTTGGATCCATATCCTCGAACATAGAAAAACCTTTTTCGATATATGCAAATGCTTGCTGCATTTTCTTAATGGTAAAGTGAGTGGCTCAGGTTCGACTTCTTCTTCTTCTTCTTCATTATTTTGTTGCTCGTGAAGCTCTATCAGATCCTTGTTCGCCAGGGGCTGCTTGTCTTTTTTAAATAAATCCGTGAAATCCTCCTCCAAATCCATTTCCAGTTCTTTACTCATAGTCACCAACATTTTGTTGAAGACAACATTATCAAACCCCATAAAATCATCCACGAATTGCGGGTATAGTTTCTTCCATACACCATTCATAGTCGTGCTCTGTACATCATTCCATGCCGCTGCTATGTTCTGTACAGCCTTGTAGATATCGTAACTCTTCCAAAAGTCACGTAATCTCGATGAATTTATCAAGATCAGTTGCAACTGTTGCTTGTCGCAACGTACGCTTCATATAGTAACACTTGAAGATAGCAATTATTTCACTATGAATTTTCTTAGGAGCCATGGGGGCAAAAAATAAAGTCACAAAGGAATGTTTTACGCAAGAATACAAAGCACTGTGAATGGAAACCACGATCTTGCGGTCGTGAGTGTGACACCTTAACAACTAGGGCACGCGCTTCACACACACACACACACACACACACACACACACAGCACGCACAGAGACTGCTTTTATACAAGTTTTAGAGGCCCGTCAACATGTTTTCATTGTTATTAATTTTGTAAAAATCTATTGTAGAAATAATGATTTCGTATTTTGGCATAAGGCTAGCAATTCCAGGACAGGGTATAAGATGATTACATTGACATCAGTGCTCAGCTACTATTTATTTTATTATTCCGAACGGATGAAAGACACTTATGACATGCCATGTCATATCAACAATTAAGATTTCAAATTTAATGGACATCTAGTAATTGGAGAAGGGACAAAATCTTACAGCTGTTTCGGCCTTGTGTTGGCATGCCCCATTCTATCTATATAACTCCAGTACGCTAGAGTACGCACGCACTCTGAAGTACCCGCAATACAGGAAGACAATATATATATATATACATACATTTATGTGTGTATGTATGTATGGATGGATGGATGGATGGGTCGATCGATCGATCGAATGTTGAAGTTTTTCAGGAAGATGTTCAAAGAATTTTCATTGCACAAGCTTTTTATCTATATGCAACTGGGCAGACGGTATTTAATAGAAAATAATGCTTTTTTTCCCTGAAAAATAGGGGAGTGCAATTTTTGATTCTGTGCCTCCTTCATCCGCTGTTCTTGAACTAATTAATGTGAATAATGAAGCCGTCCGAGACGAAACGATTCGTAGAATTGTTCGAGCGTTGGGTAAGCTGGCTACTAACACTCTCAGTTGAAGTTCTGGACGTTCGAGATCCGTTTTACAGCGATAGGTTTCCAATGTCGGACGGAGCATCGAATCAGCTGCAACAACAAACATCATGGTCGCAACAGCATGCATGAATGATACAATATAGAGCCTGCAGTTGAAGTAGGAAAAAAAATCTAGGGCACATACACACAAAGTAAACAAAGCAATGCTTTAATTCTTTCTCTCTCCCTCTCTGTCCCCGCCTTTTGCCTGCAACTTCGCTGATTCTAACATTCCTAAAGCGTGACGGTACCCAGCATGCAAAAAGGCATTTAACCTTAGTCATGTATATATATATGTGTGTGTGTGTTGTGTGTGTATATATATATATATATATATATATATATATATATATATATATATATACAACAACAAAATATATATATATAGTTATATATATTTATTTATTTATATAGTTATACATATATATATATATTTACACACACGTGTGTATGTATATGTGTGTATTATATATATATATATATATATATATACACACACACACACACGTGTGTATGTTTGTGTGTGTATTATATATATATATATATACACACGTGTGTATGTATGTGTGTGTATTATATATATATATATATATATACACACACACACATGTGTGTATGTATGTGTGTGTATTATATATATATATATATACACACACACACACGTGTGTATGTTTGTGTGTGTATTATATATATATATATATATATATATATATATATATATATATATATATATACACACATGTGTGTGTATGTATGTGTGTGTATTATATATATATATATATACACACACACACATGTGTGTATGTTTGTGTGTGTATTATATATATATATATATATATATATATATATATATATGCTTCAGATTCCAGTCTTTTGTTGGTAACGAACGACCTTTTTTTCATTTATTAGTTTCTTTTAGTCTTCTTTTTCACACACCCCCTTCCTCTTGTTCTCTTTTGTTGTTTCTATATTTAATCCGCCGACTTTTCCCACGAAGAGTCCCAGTTTCTCACCTAAAAAAACATCACAAGATTTAACGCACTTATTTCTTCTCTCCCTTCTGTCTTTATTTTCTGTTTGTTTTCTGTTATTTTACTTTACTTTATTTTATTTTACTCTATTTACAATTAGTCTGAGAAATTGAGAAACGGATGTGCATAGCGTAGACGTGGTGTGTGTTGTCTGTGGTAATCCTCATTTACAAGTACTTTCTTGGCTGCGACTTAAGTCAGTTTACAATCAAGCAGGCGATATTTGTTTCGTTCGTTATGTCATGTTTGAAATAGGAAGCTGAAGTAGAGCAATGAAAATTAATAATATTGAAAGGGGTTAGGTAATATTCATTCGAAAATATATCTATTCGGCTTGTTAAAGCCATAATAGAATGAATTATAGGCACGCCTAATTGACATCGTTTCGAATTACGTCTCTTTCGACTTTACGTCGTTGTTTTGAGAAATAAACGGAACGTTGGTTTCAACGATCATATTTAAAGATAATTAAAAAACAAAAAAAAAACTGAAAACAAACGGAACAGTAAAATTTAATAAAGTACATGCGAAAATTTGTTGACACTCCGCCGCTTACGACGTCGAGGGTTCCAGTTGATCCGATCAACGGAACTGCTTGCTCGTGAAATTAACGTGCAAGTGGCTGAGCACTCCACAGACACGTGTACTCTTAACGTAGTTCTCGGGGGATATTCAGCGTGACACAGTGTGACAAGGCTGGCCCTTTGAATTACAAGCACAACAGAAACAGGAAGTAAGAGTGAGAGAAAGTTGTGGTGAAAGAGTACAGCAGGGTTCGCCACCATCCCCTGTCGGAGCCTCGTGGAGCTTTAGGTGTTTTCGCTCAATAAACACTCACAACGCCCGGTCTGGGAATCGAAACCATGATCCTATCACCGCGAGTCCGCTGCCCTAACCACTGGGCCATTGCGCCTCCACTATCTTTATAATAAGTGCAATATAACAGTCAACAAAAGATCCCCACCCCTAAAACATCAGCTATTTTTTCTCACGCTGAAATCCTTTATTCCACTTTTTGAACTGCTTTGGCACTTAACTAGATAAACAGACGACACATCACTAATTTCTACTGTTTCACTTTGCCATAAACATTTTAGTTCACTTAAAGCATTGTTTATTTTAAAATATAAGCGAAAACAAATATCAAGTGATTCGGAAGCCAGTCATTACAATCTCTTTTATCTTTATCATGTTTCGGTCATTAGCCTGTGGACATGCTGTGGCACGGCCTTACTCTCCTGAACAATATTTGGAAATTTGCATACGCCAGAGGAGCAGTTGAACTTGGACCATTGCAATCACCAACACTAACTGGGTCTAGTGCTTCTAGAAGCTTCAGATTACGGAAGAAATCATGTGCAAAGAAACGCTGAAAAGATTCCTTCCCAAGGCACACATAAAAACTTAATGTTTTCACATGAAATTAATTCAATCCAGTTGTACTAATAGATGAAGCTTTCTTTATGTAGATTCTTTCAATTTTTGCTCCTCTAAATTCTAGTCATAGGAAGATACACTGATGGATCATTGATGTTAATTTCATATGGATTTTTATTTTTCACAATATTTTTTTAACAAAATTGCCAAATATTCCCATAACAGCATATGTAATAGATTTGTGCATTCTATAGCTTTCTGATTGGAAATCTAAGTTCAACTTAATATCGAGCAAAATATATGTTAGAAATGCATAATACATCTCTGTGACTGGATTTGTTAATGAGTTCAGCACATTTGAAGCTGCACTGTTATCTTCAATAGCAGCAGTAGTAAAGAATAACTCTAGCGCAGGTCACTGTTCTAATATTCTTTTGACAACATGTTCTAAAGATAGCCACCTTGTACAACTTACATGTAATAAATTATGAAGATTTGTTTGAGTAAATGCCTGAAATTCTTCATATTCCTGCAGTCTCTTTGGGCTATTTGCGAGGAATGAATATATGCTTCTAGCGTGTTCTTCTAAATATGAAGGTAATTCTGAACATGCCTTCGATGCACGGATATGCATAGAGTGACAGACACAACCCTAAATAAAGAGCATTGTCACTAGCAAATCCTATCCAATTTTCAAAAGGAATATCATGTAAAGTGAGGAATCTTTCAATAGAGGAAAAAATTCCATTAGCAGAGCAATCCTTGGCTTCTAAAAGAATTAAATAACTATCAATAATTTTCTGAGTGCTACAATCATAAAATCTAGCTAACAGAACAAGCTGCGTTTTTTTTTTCGTACTTACATCAGTAGTTTCAACAACAATTAATGAAAACTTGCACTCTTTTACCTGTTTAATGAGGTTTTCAAAGTAATAAGGGCCTAAAGCATTTTTTTTATATATTTGTGTAGCTTTGGTTCCTGCACATTTAATATCTGTAGCTATTTTGGAATCAGGACATGCATTCTGAATTAGTCCAGGTAAATCATCCATAAGTCTTACTGGTAAGTTATGTTCTGTAATGAAGGAACAACGCTTAAGCTCCACAGCTGCTACATTTGTAATATGAACAGAAGTTGTAGGCTGCAAAAAGTCGGTCAGTTTTCCACTTTTATGGAGGTGCGCTTCGTAAACGAAAATGAGCCTCGTGAAGCTTTAGGTGTTTTCGCTCAATAAACGCTCACAACGCCCGGTCTGGGAATCGAAACCGCGATCCTATGACCACTGGGCCATTGCGCCTCCACGCAAAATAAATAAAATAAAATAGAAGCATTACAAAAACTAAAAAATGTTCGGTTTGTAGCAGGAATATTTGGTTTTAAACACCAACTCACAATTTAAAAATCAAATCCGGATCATTGTATCCGAATGCAAAAACAATTAAAGAACACAAACAGGATTCGCTCAATTATTGATGACGTCAGCAAGTACTGATCACTTGGATCTCAGAACAGGATGTCATTAGCTATTTCATTTTTCGGGGCTTTTGTTTCTGAAGAAAACAACTATATATAAATTAGTTTTTCTGTTGACCAGCAGCGTCTGCAGGAGAGTAGCGGTGTACTCTTTCAGCCGGTCAGCTGCGAGTGTAGCCGGAGCTACCAAGACAAATAGACGATGACAACAAATTGGCCCAAAAATATTCTAGCAGCTAGAATCGACAAGGAGGGCTACCATTTTCTATTTGACATGCAAAAACATCATAAACTTGAACTGTTTTAACTTGGTATAGACATATAGACAAATTTCGCCGAGGTCGACTTTACCTTTCGGGATCGATAAATTTAGTACCAGTTGCAGAGGTATTCCGAGTGCGACTGTGCCATCTTATAAACAGAAAGCAGATTAGTAGAATCCTTAAATTCTCCCAAATCCACTGTCGGTGGTATTCAGTTACATCCCTTTACGCTCCGAGTTCAAATTTCGCTGAAGTTGACCTTGCCTTTCAACCTTCCAGCGCCGATGCAATAAAGTGCAGGGCTCGATTATTCCTACAATGCATTCTAGATGTGCATGGAATTGTATGAGAACATTTTTTTCCATCATAACTTGGCAGCTGATTCCGTAGCCTTGCCTTGCCAATCGGTTGCCAAAATATTGCAAGACTAACAGAAGGAGGTTACACTGAAACATATTTTTTGAATATAAAAAACTGGGTTTTTTTTCTTAATTTTATTTTCCCGTCTTTAACTCGTTTCAGTCGTTGAACTGCGGCCATCCTTGGGCACCGTACCACCCTGTAGGGTTTTTTCGAACAGCTAAATCCCAGTTCTATATATTTTTTAAAAGTCTGGTACTTATTCTATCGGCCTCTTTTACCGAACCGTGTATGTGTGAATATATAAAGATGCTTTTGTAGCTGGGTATTACAACGAAGCGTTTAGAAATTGTAGGTTTTCCGGTAAGATTAGATATGTAAAAAAGCACTGATAGCATAAGGCTTAGCATTAAGAATAGGGACAGGAATATCTTATGGTACAACCAGTATTAATCTAACAGTAAAAACCAATATAGATAACGAATTACTTAATTTGATAAATTACCATTTTCCGCCGGGGCATAAGTATATAAAATCATTAAATAGGAAACATGTTAACATTAGTTATTCAACCTGCTAGAATTTCCGTTGTTATATCAAAGGTTATAATGCTGTAAGGCTGGATGAAAACGTAGACAAACATCTGGCCAACATTAATCATACAAATTTAGGATTCGTGAGAACTGTCCGCAAGATAATAACTGTTTGGAGAAGTCGAAAATATACAGCGCTAAGGCAGAAACAAACAAGAGACTAATTTAAAGTATATACTGGAATAACTGAATTGACACTCAAAAATCGATTTTATAAGCACGAACATTCATTTGCAGATCCTGATAAAGAAACGTGCACCAGTTTTGCCAAGATTTATGTAGTTCTTACGTGAGAGAGGTCCTCTTGAATTCAAACTTACCTGAACCAGATTAGATAAGGCAATACCCAACAGGACAAGAAGATTCAAGTAAAAAATGTGATGACCGTTGTTTTAGTAAAAAATTTAGAATTTTGTCTTGAGGAATTTTGTTTCGATGAACGAACAAAATTATTGGTCTCACAAAGCCAAAATGGGCTAAGTGGGTTACATCGACCCCCAGTGCTCAACTGCTACTTATTTTATCGACCCTGAAAGAAAGGCAAAGTCGACCTCGGCAAAATTTGAACTCAGAACGTGTAGGTGGATGAAATGCCGCTAAGCATTTTGCCCGGCGTGCTAACGATCCTGCTAGCGCGCCGCTTTCGAACGAGCAAAATTACTGGCACCTTTTATAAATAAAGCTTGATATCTTTGTGTAAGTATCAGTCGTGGGTATTATATCAGAGTTTTCCCTCTACTACAGAGATGTTTAAACAAATGTTAGGGATCTCTCACTTCTAGTCGTTGGGTGACCGTTGACTCTTCAGCCCTTTGACAGGTTTTAGTTTCTGTCCTGTAAGGTGTCCAACGAAAACCACCCTTTTTTCCAAGCAGGCTTGATAAGGTTGCCAGTTTAGTCGCCGGCAGCACAAACCATGCAGCTGGTTGTACTAGGTTGCAGACGCCTGTAGCACTAAGAATGGCTTGCTACTTCATTTGCATCCAATGATGTAGATTAGTCCTCTTACTACGAAAATGTTTAGAGAGTTGGGTTGGCCCTGTGTACGAGCTTTCCTAACTGTAAAGAACTCCAGGCAAATCCCTCTGCTTCCTATACCACTTCGTCAAAGAGATAAGCTGTGAAAAAACATACCTGACAAAAAGCAATCAGACGCAGTCACCGTCCAGGATGAGACTCAGTACATGTCTGTATAACGAGCACACATGCAAGAGTATTGACGACAGATGGAGCACCTGCGTCTCTTCCTCAAGAAGTGGGAAAACAGTGGCTCCAATCTGATCACATGAAAATTAGAGTAAGGCGCAAGAATTGGGCGTCAAATTACAACGGTGACATAGGTGTTTGCTATCTCTGCTCGACCTCTCAGGGACAGCTTGCTCGCAGCCTATTTCTGTATGAAGCTGACAGTCAACTTGTAACCTCGCCCTAGTTCCTGTCCAACTGAAGATCTTGACCGAACCAAAGCTCAAGCAGTCTGACCAGTTTGTCAGTCCAGAGCGCCCCTCAATAATTCCCACACTTTCTATAATCGTCTGCCTCATAAATATATTCAATAGATGGAGCATTCTCACTCTTTCTTTCTTCAGCTGATTTTTTTTCATAACAGTGAAGACTTTCGAATGTTTCTTTCACAAAAACAACAATAATTTCGTTTACTTCGTTACCAGAGTCCTTATATAAATACAATAGACTTATGAAAGGGATGCGCCATAAAGTTATATAAAAACGTATTTTACGACAGGTTAACTTTAACAATTTCCATATTACACAGTGTGTTGTGACATAATATACACGGAATACATAATACATTGTTACATAATATACAATATATATATATATATATATATATCACATTGTTGCATAATAAAAATGCGTGACATAATATATTGCTTTCAAATTTTGGCACAAGGCCAGCAATTTCGGAGGAGGGGGCAAGTCGATTACATCGACCTCAGTGCGTAACTGGTACTTATTTTATCGACCCCGAAAGGATGAAAGGTAAAGTCGACGTCGGCGGAATTTGAACTCAGAACGTAAAAGGAGACGAAATGCCGCTAAGCATTTTTTCCGGTGTGCTAACGCTTCTGCCAGCTCACCGCCTCTCCACGTTACATAAAATACTGATTTCAAATTATGGCACAAGTGAGTGAGAGAGCAGCACATGTCATCAAAGTGACGTTGGGGTACACATGTATGAAGCTCAATATACTTATCATGACTACTCATCTGATAAGGGCACACACAGTGCATGACCTTGCAGGTGAGGTCCAGTTGGAATTTTCTTCAGCTCAAGTAGCCCATCTTGCTCAAAAGGTCCCTGAATAGGGGTTGTTTAAGGATGCTGAACGAAACACCCATGTTTCCAGGGGTGAATTCTTCAAGCCCCCAAAGAATCTATTAGCACAAGGCTATGGTGCTCCCCCACTACTTCTGCTCATGATCAGAGATGCACATATTATCAGCCACAAGGCCCGAAATTTTGGGGGAGGGGGCCAGTCGATTAGATCGACTCCAGTATGCAACTGGTACTTAATTCATTAACCCCGAAAGAATGAAAGGCAAAGTCGACCTCGGCGGAATGTGAACTCAGAACGTAACGACACACGAAGTACCGCTAAGCATTTCGCCCGGCGTGCTGACGTTTCTGCCAGACATACATACATACATACATACATACATACATACACGCACACACACACATATATATATATATATATATATACACACATATACATACGTATATGTATATGTGTATGTATGTATGTATGTATGTATGTATGTATGTATGTGTGCATGTATGTATGCATTTATATACACATACGCGCGGCCGCGCATATATATATAACTTTATTTGTATTGTGCTATAAAAAAGTACTAAAACTAGTCAATGCAACTTCATTTGCAGATATTTACATATCTATGCATGTTTGTATGTTCTTAGGTATGCATGTGTGTGTGTGTGGGGGGGGGGGGAGACGGTATTTTCGAAAACTCATTTGCAAGTCTATAAATACATTTGCAAGTCTATAAATACATTTGCAGGTCAATGTTTTTTTTTTTGTTCTCAGCCATGTTCTTTCTCAGAAAGCTTTGTTGCATTTTACCTGTAACCCCATTTACACTACAAAAAAGACGTAAACAATTCAACACAGTTAGAACTTACATAAGTGGATTTTTGTGAGATAAACAGCGATTACATGCTACCGGCCCGAGGTTTCGTTCTATCGGTCCACTGTACACGTTAGTACCTTACAGATTACTAGCGCATAACTCCAGGCGGTGTCGATTGGCACTAGTTCTCTGTCTTACATCAGGGACGCTTTCTTGAAATTAATTCGTTCTATTTTTTTTTAAACCAAAGGTCGGACGGCTATGTCTTTAAACTGCATCTTGTAGGGAGACCCTGGTTCGGGAATTCTAGGGTTTTGAGGAGTGTGAGGCCACTGTGCGATACCTTGGGCAAGTGTCTATGTGAATTCTACAGTAGCCCTGGGCCTACCAAAACCGTGTTAGTGGATTTGGTAGACGCATATTGAATGACGATCGTCGTGTTTGAGTGAGTGTGTTTGTTTGTTTGTGTGTGTGTGTGTGTGTGTGTGTGATTGTCCATGCGTTTATCACCTGCCACAACTTGACAATGGCGTTGGTTTGTTTAAGTCCCTATAAATTAGCGGTTCGGCCAAAGAGACGATAAAATAAGTCTCAGGTTTTTTTTTTATTCTACTGGTGTACCATGTTTTTTTTTTTTAAATCTTATCATTTTTACGATTAGATATAATTAAGAATTATAATAAAAGAAAAATTGTTAAACTGTAGAAATAATTGTTTATTGTCACAGCAGAAGGTACGCAGTACATACGTCATCAGTGAATTAGGCGCGTAGACTGGTAGATACGTGTTTGTGTCGTCTGCCAATCAAATTGCTAACTTCCTTGTTGTTGAAATCGTTCTATACTACCACGACTGTATTCAGTGCATTGTAGAAGTATAACCAATTTACAATATTCACTCGCCATTTCTCGGTTCACCTATGACGCACTAAGTACATTGCGGATTTTTCTGGCTAATAGTAGATTGGTGCATAATTATTGCGGCTTTTTTTCAACAAATTTTATTCAACAAAAACAATAACAACATGTAACAAAAACATCTTTCAATAATTATTCCGGAGCATATTCACCATCCACTTCAATTACTGCTTCCCATTTGCTTGGCAGACGGTTAGACCGTCATTTAAAGATGCTTCTGTTAAATATTGTTATTGTTTTTGTTGAATAAATATTTGTTGAAAAAAAAAAAAAGCCGCAATAATTATGCACCAACCCAATATATGTAAATTTATATCGCGGACTCCTTCGTATATCGCGGACTCCTTCGTATATCGCGAACTCTTTCGTATATCGCGGACTCCTTCGTATATCGCGGACTCTTTCCTATATCGCGGACTCCTTCGTATATCGCGGACTCTTTCGTATATCGCGGACTCCTTCGTATATCGCGGGTGTCTGCGGTCGATAGGTATTTATATTTTTTTAGATTTTAATTATTTCTGTGGGAGGTTTTGGAACATAACACCCCCGATAGTCGAGCGATTACTGTATTACAGATAAATTATTATCAACAAAATATTATATGGATCCTTAAGGCCATATGGATCCTTAAGGCCATATGGATCCTGGTTGAGAACCACCGCCCAACAACCCTAAGGACAGAAAGAACAGACTGGATGATTTAATCCTGCGTAAAGGGTGAGGTGGTCACAGGTGGAATGCTGTTGATTATTGGACTAACCATCAATACCACCAATTCATTTTCATAATTAGTATGAAAAACTTAATTCATATACCAAATTTGAAAACAATTGGAACGAAATTGTAGACAGTGACGATAACCACAAAGATCCCACGTACCCTTAATGTGTAGTTCTCAGGGAGATTCAGTGTGACACAGAGTGTGACAAAGCTGGCCCTTTGAAATGCAGGCACAACTCATTTTTGCCAGTTGAGTAGGCTAGAACAATGTGAAAATAAAGCGTCTTGCTCAAGGACACAAAGCGTCACCGGGAATTGAAATCACGACATTACGATCGGGAGCTGAACACCCTAACCACTAAGCCACGCACCCCCTCCATTAGTACTACTCCCCAAGTATCAACAACCACACCGGTACCACCCACCAAGGTGGGTTTTGAACTCAGGAAGCAATAAACCGGAACAAATACTGACATTACAACAATTCCACTAATTCACCGCTTGGTATCAACCTGACGATCCTAAAAGAATGAAAAACAAAGTTGACCCTACCGTCACCATCTTTACTATCGCCATCACGATCACCTCAACCACCATCGGCATGATACACTTTCCTCTATTCATTCGCCACCGCCATCACACACTTACATACCGACAAGGGGTAACACCAGCACCATTCCCATCACCACCACCACCACAAAGACATATGTTGTCGATCACATAACTTAGTACAGTGCACTGAACACGGTCGTGGTACCACGGGACGGGTTCAACAACAAAGATGCAAGCAATTTGATTGGCAGACGACACAAGCACGTATGTATCTACCAGTCTGCCTGTGTGACCCACTGCTGGCGTACGTCTGTGTACCTTCTGCTGTGACAATTAACAGTTATTTCTACTCCAACATGCAACTTGCTGGCGCCATTCCAACTGTGTATTACTCGGGCAATATCATCTCAAGACATTGCACCTGTAATGTGTACTCTTCATACATACGCCCGCCTTACACATCCGCGCGCGCGCGCGCATGCACACATTTTCTCTCTCGCTTTTGCGATATATATATACGTATGTGTGCGTGCGTGTGTGTGTGTGTGCGCGCGCGCGTGTGTGTGCGCGCGCGTGTGTGTGCGTGTAAGTCTGTCTTTTATCTTTTACTGGTTTCAGTCATAAGACTGTGGCCATGCTGGGGCATCGACTTGAAGAATTTTTAGTTGAATGACTCGATTTCAGTAGTACATCTATTTGAATCTGGTACTTATTCTACCGGTCTCTGTTGCCGAACCGCTATGTTGCAGGGACGTAAACACACCAACACCGATTGCCAAGTGGTGGTGTGGGACAAACACACACACACACACACACACACACACACACACACATATATGATGGGCTTCTTTCAGTCTCCGTTTATTAAATCCACTCATTAGGCTTCGCTCAGCCCGAGGCTATAGAAGAAAGACATCTGACCTTGGTGCCACAGATTGGGAATGAACTCGGAATCATGTGGTTCGGAAGCAAGCTCCTTGCCACACAGCTACGCCGATGTCTATATATATATATATATATATATATACACCCACATACATTTATATATACATATATAAATACATATATATACATACATATATATATATATATACATATATATATATATATATATATATATATATATATATATATATATATATATATATATATATATATATATATATAAGAATACAAAAAATGGGACAAGAACGGAACGGGCGACAACAAAACATCCAGACAGTTGGATGATACAAAAAGGAACATGAAAAAACAAGGATGGGTCATTCGGAGTTTTCTTTCGTCAGTCGAGTTCCAGATTATCTTTGCCGTTTCGACTGGTTATATATGCATATATATATATATATATATATATATATATATACTACATATATGGAAAATCGGTGTGTGTTTGTTTGTGGAGTTGTTAGCTAACTTCTTTTACATCGTTTTATTGATTTCTGATGACACTTGACACGTGAGTAGAACTCATGTCTGGAAACCTCGTGACATACTTAGATTGTTGAAAAAAAAATCGCTATCAGGGCGGAGATGGCTATCCGCGAGCCCCGTGAGTCAGAGAGGCTGTTCCAGCGCAATAACCATCGCCATCCTCCGAGGCAACGCCCTTTTCCGTTTTGTTTTCTGGGACCATGAAGCGGTGTGAATTGCAAGAAATTGTACGTTCCTCTCCTTAATGTAAACATACGAGAAAATTATTTTGAAATATAAAGACATAATCTTTTCGTTTTCATACTCATTTACATGCAATTCCTCTTCTGTGCACCCCTCTCACACATTTACCTCCTCCATGCACCCCTCTTTCTTTCTCTTCCTCTCTTTCTGTCTTTCTTTCTTTCTTGCTTTCTCCCCCTGTCTTATACAAACTTGTGTCAACGACCACCTCCATGCTTACGTAACTTCCCAGCGTGTCTCATTCACATGGCCTTCCTTCTCCTTAAAAGCCTGACCTTTGACATTTGAAATCCTATTAGCAGCTTGAACTGAGTTCCCAACCTCCTTACCACAAGAATTAGTCACAGTGCCATCACGACCGACACACCACAGTCACCGCCACATCTACAACCACCACCACCACCACCATCAAATTCCAACATAAGCACCATCCCCACAACCAGCAACATCACCACTGAATTCAACAACACTACAGCACCACCAGTATCGCCGCCACCATTGGCAGCAGTAACACAATCGTTAACCACATTTAACCATTAACTATCAATCATTAACCATCAGCTCACCACTGACTCCGCTTGAAAAAAGGAAAAAGCCACCAAGATATCTTCTATTCGCACAGTGCCATCTTAAAAATGAAAGAACACACAACTCTAACCATATCTATCTATCTATCTATCTATCTATCTATCTATCTATCGATCGATCGATCGATCGATCTGTCTGTCTGTCTGTCTGTCTATCTATCTGTCTGTTTGTCTGTCTGTCTGTCTGTCTGTGAGCGGTGCAGTCGGTTAGTGCAATCGGTTGTCAAGCGATGTTAGGGGGGGGTTCAAACACAGACACACAAACATACACAGACGCGCACACACACACTCACACACACACACACACACACACACACACACACATATATATATATATATATATATATATATATATATATATATACACGACAGGCTTCTTTCAGTTTCCGTCTACCAAATCCACTCACCTTGGTCGGCCCGAGGCTATAATAGAAGACACTTGCCCAAGGTGCCACGCAGTGGGACTGAACCCAGAACCAAGTAAGCAAGCTACTTACCACACACTCACTCCTGCGCCTGTATATATGTATATATAATAACAGACTACGATTTTAAATATATTTCGAATTAAATTTCCCTTACCCCACAAAAAGTGCATTTATAAAAGTATTCTAATGTGTAATGATGCACTTATATGAGAATTTAAACTTTAAACGAAGTTCACTGCGTCCCACTTTGTGACCAGCGGTGAACTTTGTCTTATTGGTACAATTCTAGAAAAACTCAAATTCTCTTGTAAGTACATTATTACACATTATAACACTTTTATAACTACGTGCTTTTGTTTGATAAGGAACATTTAATTCGAAATATCACAACATGTAAAATTACAGGGTGTTGTTTCACACACACACACACACACTCATACATAAGTACATGCATACATATATGGTTGATTGTCCCGCTGTGGGCGTCAGATTACGGTTTTGCGAGTTCTTGCCGAAAAACCTGCGCAGATGATTTCTTTCAAGTGATAAAATATTTGTCATGCGGTCTCTCCGTACATATGTGTGTGTGTGTTTATGTATGTATATGTATATATATACATAAATATTAGGTTGGCAACTAAGTTCCTGCCTTTTTTTCTTTTTTAATTAAATTTTTTAAAAGGTTTAATAAAAAATATCAACTAATTTAATCAATAATTCACCCTTGTTGTTTACAACTTTTTCCCAACATTCAACAAGATTCTCTTGATTAGCCGTGTTGAGTCGTTCCATCTGTTGAACATAGAGTTCCAAATTGACCGTTTGGTTCCGTTCAAGAAATTCGTAATGGCATACCAATCACGAGTGGTTCTTTCAACTATGACACCCTCTCCATACACATCACAAATGTCGCGAGTAGCTTTTGCGGCCTTAGAACCTTGATTAAAAGCAAAAAGAAGGAGGTGTCGAAAATGCTCAGTTTTCTTAACTTGACATTCCATTTTAATGATCTGAAAATAAACAAAAATTAACTAGAAAAAAAAAAAAGCGAAATAGATTCCAAAATGATTCAAAAATAGAATTCTCGAAAAAAAAAAAAGATTCAAAAATTTAAAAACGCAATAAATTCCAAAATTAAAAAAAAACGGTGGAAACTTAGTTGCTAACCCAATACATACATATCATCATCATCTTGTTGCACTCTTTGTCCGGATTCTCATTACTCTCTGACGCCATCCTATTCTATTGTTCATCGTATCCAGCATGTCTGACGGATTGCTTGATGTATGCCATGGCTTGTTATCCTCTGATAGCTCTTCCTTGTATAGTCTCCTACAAAAGAACTTTACAAGCAATCTTGTTTTTAGCTCTCCAGCAACTGCCCTGCATATATATATATATATATATATATATATATATATATATATATATATATATATATATATATATATATATATATATATATATATATATATATATATATATGTATGTATGTATGTATGTATGTATGTATGTATATATATATATATATATATATATATATATATATATATACATATACATATACATATACATATATATATATATATATATATATATATATATATATATATAGATAGATAGATAGATAGATAGATAGATAGATAGATAGATAGATAGATAGATAGATCATGGAATGTTATGTGATAAACATTTTATTGTTTCCTATAAATTGTTCAGTGGAGGCGCAATGGCCCAATGGTTAGGGCAGCGGACTCGCGGTCATAGGATCGTGGTTTCGATTCCCAGACCGGGCGTTGTGAGTGTTTATTGAGCGAAAACACCTAAAGCTCCACGAGGCTCCGGCAGGGGATGGTGGCGAACCCTGCTGTACTCTTTCGCCACAACTTTCTCTCACTCTTACCTCCTGTTTCTGTTGTACCTGTATTTCAAAGGGCCAGCCTTGTCACACTGTGTCACGCTGAATATCCCCGAGAACTAGATTAAGGGTACACGTGTCTGTGGAGTGCTCAGCCACTTGCACGTTAATTTCACGAGCACGTTAATTTCACGGATCAACTGGAACCCTCGACGTCGTAAGCGACGGAGTGCCAACAATAAATTGTTCAGCAATAACGATTGATGAATACACACACATGGACACACACACACACACACACGCACACACACACACACACACGCACACACATGGACATAGATGCACGCACAGTGTGTGCATGCGCATGCGCACTCGTCGTGTACTTGAATACACATGCGCGCGCGCCCACACGCACAGTCACACGCACGCACGCACGCATATAAGCAAACCTTCGGTAAAAGTCTGTGACGTCATTGAGTGAATGCGTGACATTGACTTTCATCCGTTCGACAGAGCTGAATGAGTAAACACGCACTCGCATATACATTCGCACACGAATTGATGTCTCGTACTACTAATACCGAAACATTGCCCGTGCGTGTGTGTGTATACATATATATATTGTTTATTATTACATATATACACAGACACATATACACATACACCCATATACATACACACATACGTATATACATATATACATGCATGCATATATATATATATATATACATATACATACATACATCCATACATACATAAAGACATACATACGTACATGTGTGTATATATATATATATATATATATATATATATATATATATATATATATATATATATATATATATATATATATATGTATATATATGTAGGTATATATATGTATATATCTGTATATATATATATATATATGGGAGAATGTACGAAAAAAACAACAACAGACGAGGACAGGTGGTGTAAATAACAAAAGGATGTATTCGTATGACGCTCGGGAATACGGAAAGTCTTTGACGTTTCGAGCTACGCTCTTCATATATATATATATATATATATATATATATATATGCATGTATATATATATGTGTGTGTATGCATATATATATGTATGTATGTATATATGGGGATGCATTATATGTGTGTAAAAAAAAAATATATATATATATATATACATATGTACGTACGCATCTTTACACACACACACACACACACACACACACACACACACATGCAACCTGTATGCACTATAAAGTCTAATTGTAGACTTGGTAGTAGGAGTATTACTGGAACCATTTCTATGTTTGAAGGTCAAGATACGGTAAAAAGAGAATAACGATTTCAAGATCAAAATTTACTGCGACAAGCGCAGACACACACACACACACACACACACACACACACACACACACACACACACACACACACACACAGGTACATATATATATATACGCAGATACGTACACACACGAATACACACGCGCACATACAGTCATACGTATAAGCATACATATATACATATATACCCACAATTGTACGTGGACACTCGCGCATGCGCAGACATGTTTAAGGTTTGTTTGTTTTTTCCTCCTGTGATATTTGGAACAGAAGCAATAGAATTGGAACAACACATGGAAATGTGACTTCTGAGGCACATGCTCTTAGTGTTTGTGTTCAAACAATGATCGGAGAAAGAAACAGAGAGAGAGAGAGGGAGGGAGGGAGGGAGGGCGGAAGAAATACATCGATATGCAAAGTTTGGGAGGAGCTGAAATGCATTATCTCACGCCCACTCAGTTCTATATCACAAGTGCTTATTCTATCGATCCCAGAAGAATGACAGCCAATAACTAAATAAATAAATATGTGCTTGAGTTTGAACTCAGAACGTTATGTATGTAACTAAAATAGCAAAAATATTCAGTATAAGAGCATTCTACTAACATTGCGACGGCGCTACTCTCTTAATCTATGCTTATTCTGTTTTGTAGTGACCTAGTTTCGTACATAATGCGTTACCTTTGACCTGTTTAGGTCGTTTGAACTGTGGCCACGCTGGGGGTGGGGGGCACTGCCTCGAAGGTTCATTAGTCGAACGAATTGATCCCGTTACTAATTTTTTTGTTTTTGTTATTTTTGGTTATATTTGGAGTGGGGGGCTTTTTGGTTTGGTGGGGTTATTTTTTATGGGTGACTTATTGCCGAACCGCTATGTTAAGTTATGAGGTTATAGTAGAGGACACTTGCCCAAGGTATCACGTGATGGGACTGAAGCTTGAACAATGTGGTTGGGAAGCAAGCTTCTTACTACACAGCCAAGCCTGCGCGCGCGTATATATATATATATATATATATATATATATATATATATATATATATATACAGGTGAAGTATATTTGCCACTTAAATGCGGCTAACCACTAAGGATGAATGCTACTGTAGCTTGTAGCCCCAGGAGAACATCTCCTCCAGCTGGCTATTGACACACTTTCTGTGCCCTGTCGGTATTTGCAAAGGAAAGTCATCCTACCCATCGTCGACCTGACGTGATACGCACGGACCCGGGTTTCTGGGTATTTACCCTTTGTCAGCGTACGACAATCACCGATCTTCGATGCGAAGGGGTCCCATTGCAAATACATATATCCTTTTTCCAGTGACGAAAATTCACTGATCTCGAAAAAGTGTAAACTAGCAATAATAAATCTCTAATATATATATATATGCATGGTCTGATCAATAAGTAACTGGACTCTTACCATAGTAACGAAGCTAAAGCAGGCAGAGTGAAGCCGCTTGGCACAAATTGTCCTTGAACTCTGCTGTGCATGCACACTAAGTTTTAACGTTCTTGCTCTCTTTTGCTGGTTACACCAGTGCTTGGAAGGAACGTGTGTAGCATGTGATCGTCGCATTGACCATCGCAGAGAAAGTTGAGCGGAGAATCTGCATCAAGCTGTACCTTGGCGATGCTTGCTCAAAGGCCTACGCAAAGTTGCAGAAAGTGTATGGAGAGGAGTGTATGAGCCGAAAAAGCGTCGCTAGTGCCGAACATTCTAGGAGATCCGCAACCAGCGGAACTGAGAAAAGCATTGCAGATGTGCGTGCAACTGTGAAGGGAATCGTCGAATCACCATCTGTGAGTTATCAGAGGATGTGCAGATTAGTTACGGTTCAGTTCAGTCCATTATCCCTGAAAATTTGGGTATGAGACGCGTCTCTGCCAAGTTGGTGCCAAAACTGCTTTCAGCTGACAACGCACCTGTCCATTCAGCGCACGGTTCTGGCATGGTCCTGTGATCGTGAAGGGCTCATAAGGACTTGCAAGTTATGTTCACTACTCGTAACTACATGTTATTCTGCTTACTGTCTTTCCACATTGCACTACAAAGGTGACAACAAGTCAGGATTCAATGTCATCTCAAAAGCTGGCTACCGTTATTGTACCCAATAATCCGTTATTGTACTCTACTTCACCATGTTCTGAGACACATGCTAATAAGCGGTAACGATAGTGCATTTGAGCCTTTTGAACTCGATCAAAGGTCAATAGTTGGTCCTCACCAGTGATCATTGTATGACATAGCTTGTTCCGTTGTACAACTTTCAAATTTCATGTTATCGTTGTATTTTCCTTTTGCCAACCCTTACCGCTTATCTCTTTCGTCGAGTTCACGTCACAAGTCCACCTATATCAACTAATTGATGTCACACATCCATATCGCCGTATCGATACGGATGTGTGACGTTATCTCTGGTACATCAAAGAAAAAAAAATCATTGACCCTTTGTCGTATTCCAGAGAGAAAGAGAGAGAGAGGGGAGGCTTTCTTCCGCTCCTGGATAAGATAAAACAACAAGCTGATAACTATTCCCTTGTGTCTGTCTGATGTTGTTGGTGTGGCTCGCCTACTTATGATTAGTCGCCAGATATCTTTCAAATTTTACCGCCCTTAAAAATGGGTGAAAACGGGAAAATGGTGTGTAAACAAACTTTAGGTCAGTTCAAATATGTCTGGGACGAGAAAGATAAAAGATAAAAGAAGGATAATAAATCATTGGGTAAAATCAGCTTGTTTGATTAAAATCGTCTGCTTTTCGCTCGCTCGCTCTCGCTCCCTCTCACTCTCTTGCTTTCTCTCTCTCTCTCTCTCGCTCCCTCTCACTCTCTTGCTTTCTCTCTCTCTCTCTCTCTCTCTCTCTCTCTCTCGCTCTCTCCCTCTCAAACTCTATTTGGTGAGTGGTAAGGGGAGGCACTTAGCTTTCCAAACGTTCGGACATTAATGATATCCATCTCACGGGTCTTGGAAAACCTGCGAAAGATATGAACACTGCTCTTCCTCGCAGCCATCCTCACAAAGAAAAAAAATCAGAAAATGTATTTATCTTTATTCTTTACTTGTTTCAGTGATTAGACTGCGGCCATGCTGGGGCACATCTTTGAAGAGTTTTAGTTGAATGAATCGAGCTCAGTACCCAATAGTTTTTAACGGATTTATAGTGAAACGAACACAAATAATTATCGTCTGCACCAATGAATATATTCTGAAATGTCGTCATTTTTACCCTTTTAAATTGTATCGTTCTTCTGGCAATCCTAAATATAAAATTAATTCAGCACATTCAGTATATAACCCAATTTATACACTCGTTTCTACAGTGTACAAAAAGTCCTGTGCACATTTTATTAACCTTAGTTCAACGGTGTATAAATTGCATAAAGTGTAAAGAAAAACAAAACCGATCGGTCTATTTTGCTGAACAGCTAAGTTACAGGGGTGTAAACAAACCTAAACCGGTTCTCAAGCGTAGGGGACAAACTATAATACACACACACACACACACACACACACATATGACGGGCTTCAGTCAGCTTCTGTCTACCAAATTTACTGACAAGCCTTTGGCCGGCCCGGAGCTATAGTGGAAGGAACTTGTTCAAGGTGCCACGTAGTAAGACTGTATATAGAACCATGTAGTTGGGAAAACAAACTTCTTACTATACAGCCACGCCAGCACCAAGTTAGCGGTTTTATAGGGTTTTTGTTTTACACTTTATGCAATTTATACACCATTGAACTAAGGTTAATAAAATGTGCACAGGACTTTTTGTACTCTGTAGAAACGAGTGTATAAATTGGGTTATATACTGAATGTGCTGAATTAATTTTATATTTAGGATTGCCAGAAGAACGATACAATTTGAAAGGGTAAAAATGACGACATTTCAGAATATATTCATTGGTGCAGACGATATTTATTTGTGTTCGTTTCACCATACATCCGTTTGATGATGATAATACGTTCGTATTATTTCCTCCTCCTCCTCCTCCTCCCCTCCTTCCCTTTCTCTTCCCTTTATGTTACGAACTTCATTAGCTTTTTGTCTTTTACTTGTTTCAGTTATTAGACTGCGGCCATGCTGGGGCAGCGTCTAGAATTTTTAATCTAATGAATCAACCTCCAGGACTTGTTTTTTAAGTCTGGTACTCATTCTATCGTTCTTTTTGGCCGAACCGCTAAGTTACGGGGACACAAACACACCAACACCAGTTGTCAAGTGATGGTGGTGGGGGGGACAGCACAGACACAAACGCACACACACACACACACACACACACACACACACACACGCAGATATATATATATATATATATACATACGACGGGCTTCTTTCAGTTTCCGTCTACCAAATCCACTCACAAGGCTTTGGTCGGCAGAAGACATTCGATAATAGCAGACGACATTCGATTATAGCAGACGACATTCGATTATAGCAAACTCATACACATCGATATCTTTCCTTAGACATCAGAAAGATCAAAAATGCGACAAAAATTTAAAATATCTCGGTCAAGTGGAAGAGGATCTTGGAAAAATGGCACATGATACGAAATTAAGGAAATTCAACCGAATAAAAAAAAAGCTCAATATAAATATTCTCTATAGCTTCTTCACGATCTGCGGGAGTGGCTCTGTTCCCGATATACTAACGGGCTATGCAGTTAAAGAGAAGAAATTAGTGGAATTAGTAATGGTTCATTTTACTCTATTTTAGGCATCACTTTTCGAAAACTGCAGATTATCAAATTAGACATTAGTGTGGGAAAAAATTGACTTGGAATCCATCAGAGAGAGAAAAATATTTATTGTTAAACACCAAAACTTATTCAGTTTTTTTTATTAGCAACCTCAATTGGACCACAGTTGAGGAAAATTTTCTAGAAAAAAAACATGACTGTGTTCCAAACTCTCTGAGCTATGTTGACCAATTTTTTTACAGCCAAAGTTGATGCAACGATATAAAATGATGGTGCAATACTTGTAATGTAATGATTTCAAACAGGTAGGGAGAAAATACTGAGAAATTGGAAATTACTCATTTTACCCCGGTTACGAATTTTGGTCCATCAGCCCCGCTACCACTATATATATATATATATATATATATGAAGCTTGCTTCCCAACTACACGGTTCCGGGTTCAGTCCCACTGTGTGGCACCTTGGGCAAGTGTCTTCTATAGCCTCGGGCCGACCAAAGGCTTGTGAGTGGATTTGGTAGACGGAAACTGGAAGAAGCCCGTCGTGTATATATATATATATATATATGGGAGAATATACAAAAAATAACAACAGACGAGGACAGGTGGTGTAAATAACAAAAGTATATATTAGTATGACGCTCGGGAATACGGAAAGTCTTTGACGTTTCGATATATATATATATATATATATATATATATATATATATATATATAGAGAGAGAGAGAGAGAGAGAGAGAGAGAGAGAGAGAGAGAGACGGATGGGCGGACAGAAAGACAGACAGATAGATAGATAGATAGATAGATAGCTAGATAGATAGATAGATAGATAGATAGATAGATAGATAGATAGATAGATAGATATGACTGTAAGGTACAATTTGTAAATAAATTTGCTGCTCTTTCTAGCAAGTTGCGCAAGCAGCTTTAGAGGCCTCCTCATTGGTAAAATGAGAGAAAAGGTTATTCCTATAAATAGATGAGAAACTCCTCGCGGTGTATGTGTGAGAGCGTGTTGCATGCGTGTGTGTGTGTAAGAGAGAGAGAGAGAGAAAGAGAGAGTGAGTATTTGTGTGTTATGTTCGACACCACTTAAAGTGATGATGATGATGATGATGAGATGATTGGTTAGTATTACACAAGCCGGAAGAGACTTCCCGAAACTTAAGCAGCATGTTAAGTTAATGACGGCGAAAAGGAAGACGGTTGGTGCATGTTTAGTGCCGTTTGGTACAGAATTTTGGTAAAGCGGACAATAAACAAATGCTTTTTTTTTGCGGGGGGGGGGGGGATGGTTGTGGCGATGTAGGTGGTGGAGATAATTGCGATGTAGTTGGTTAGCAGTGGTGGTGGTGGTAGTGGTGCTGGTGCTGGTTGTGGTGAAGCTGGTTGTCATGAAGGCAGTGACGCTCGTGATGGTATTAATGATGTTGTTGTTGTTGGCGGTGGTGGCTCCGGTGGCGGCGTTAGCGTGGTCATGGCGATAGCTGTGGTGGTGGTGGTGGTGGTGATGGCGGCGGTGGTGTTGGTGGTGGTGGTGGTGATGGTTGATAATGGTGATACTGGCGGTCATTGTTGTTGATAGTGTTGTTGTTGTTGTTGGCGGTGGTGGTGGTGATGGTGGTGAGTTAATGAGTGAAAAACCTACAAAAATAAGAGTGAAATTGGGGTAATTATGAAGAGCAATCTTTCTGAAGGCGTGTGTAGGCGGCAGGGGTACAGTTAAGGGTTTATATATATATATAAGTTTTAATTTATTTCCTTTTTCTTCTTTAATTAATTCTGTTTCATTTGTTGCTTTTTTTGTTGTGGGATGGGTACCAAACAAGATAAACAAATGGAACAACACTGGGGGACAATATACATACACTGTTGTTGTGCTGTCGATGATGATGATGGTGGTGTTGGTGGTGGTGGTGGTGATGATGATGATGATGACGACGACGACGGCGACGACGATCAATGTTACTGATGATGCGTAGAGGAAGCTGGGTACGTCTTCTCTGAAGAGCAGTCAACAAACCATAAAACAGTTCGTCACGAAACTTCTCCACATTTCTTTTTGTACATCAGTGAACTAGAAAGAACGTGTTACATTATTGTTTATTTGTGTGTGTGTGTGTGTATTCTTTTATTCTGTCAGAAGATTTAATCAACAACATCGTAAAATAATTACTCATTTAACTTGCAATATCTTATCAAATTTAAGGCGGCGATCTGGGAGAAACGTTAGCACGCCGGACGAAATGCTTAGCGGTATTTCGTGTGTATTTACGTTCTGAGTTCAAATTCCGCCGAGGTCGACTTTGCCTTTCATCCTTTCGGGATCGATAAATTAAATACCAGTTGCGGGATCTTGTTCAAAACGGCGGCACCAGTATTTTCGTAACGAAACACTTTGAAACTTGGGACACTGGTAGAATGTGTCATATAAAACATCTTTTTCTCTTAGTCTTCTTAACAAAAAAAACGTACATCGCAAGTTATTTCATGTTAAAGTTGTCGTATTTCTGTAATTTCAACCAATGACTGACGTCCATTCAGCCGTAAAAATTAAGTGCTGACTACGTAAACAAACGATTCTCAAACGATTCTGGCGGTGATAAAATTATTATTTCCTTGTCAAAAAATGGCTGAAGCATATTGGCAGTAGCTAATAAACCTTTCTATTATAGGCACAAGGCCTGGTTTTTGAGGGAAGGAGCAAGTCAATTAGGGTTAGGGCTAGGGAAAACGAACACACGTGTGTTGCCTCTCTGCAAAATGTCAGAAGTAATGGAGATTAAATACGCTTTACACCGCTTAGGAGTAACTGTAAACAGCTGAATACTTGTCAGTGATTGGTTGAAATTATCGAAATAAGACAATTTTTTACATGAAATACAAAAATTTTTTTCTGTTCTATAACACAAAATAGATAAGTATACGAAGTTTGAAAGTCTTTCGGTACCAAAAACACTACATAAAACATAAATGAAAACTGGTGCCCCCGTTTTGAACAAGATCCCAGTTGCGTACTGAAGTCAATCTAATCGACTGCCCCCTCCCTCCCAAAAAATGTCAGGCTTTGTGCTTAGAGTAGACAAGAATATTACAATCCTAAAGAAGTGATTAAGCCTACCGGCTTTGTCCATAAAGGCCAGTAGTGGCAGAACTTATTTGAATACGCCTGGTATTAGTCACCGTGCAATGACATTTGAGACCATCAAAACATGCTCAAAGGGAGCTGCTCTATAAACCATTTATTGAATTTCATTGCTTTAAAGTCAGACTTAGTTGGTCTTTCATTCTGTATTCTTTTACTTGTTTCTGTCATTTTGACTGTGGCCATGTTGGAGCACCGCCCTTTTAGTCGAAGAAATTGCCCCCCCCCCCCACTGGACTTATTCTTTGTAAGCCTGGTACTTATTCTATCGGTCTCTTTTGCCGAACCGCTAGCTTACGGGGACGTAAATACACCAACATCGGTTGTCAAGTGATGGTGGGGAGACAAACACAGACACAAGCACACACACACACACACACACACACACACACACACATATATATATATATATATATATATATATATATATATATATATATATATATATATACGACGGGCTTCTTTCAGTTTCTGTCAACCAAATCCACTCACAAGGGGCTTTGGTCCAAGGTGCCATGAAGTAGTACTGAACCCCGAACCATGTGGTTGGGAAGCAAGCTTCTTACCACACAGCCACTCCTGCACCTATTCATTAATCTAATTCTTCCTGGTAACAGTGTTCCGTAAGATTATTACCGAACTAACAAAATACTGATTTGAGATTTTGGCACAAGGTCGGCAGTTTCGGGATGGGGATGAGTCGATTGCGTCGACCCCAGTACTCAACTGGTTTCTTATTTTATCGAACCCGAAAGGATAGAAAGTAAAGTCTACCTCGGCTGAATTTGAGCTCAGAACGTAAAGACAGTCGGAATGCTGCTAAGCATCTCCGCCAGCGTGCTAACGATTGTCAACTCGTCGCCTTACACTAACGGAATATTAGTATAACTTGATGATGACTCTGCTAATTACAATATAATGAGAATAATTTAGGGCAAAATAACAGATTAGCTCAGTGTTATTAGTTGTAGAAGGAAAATGTTTAGCAGCTGTGGAGGAACTTCTAAATCTTGAAAAATATTTTTATACACAAATAAGCGCAGGCGTGGTTGTGTGGTAAGAAGCTTGCTTCCCAACCACATGGTTCCGGGTTCAGTCCCACTGCGTGACTCATTGGGTAAGTGTCTTCTAATATAGCTGCCGACCAAAGCCTTAGTGGTTAGGGTTTAGGTTAAGGGTTAGGATTTAGATTAGACTGGAGTTAGACTGGAGGATAAATATGTAAATGGTCAAGTAGACCGCGCGCTAAAGTGGCACCAAATATTGTTTATCTCTTATTAACACGAACCATATACTACTTGAGTCATTTTTAAACATCCCATATATTACACGTATTGTTAATGGAAACTCCTCTTTTCCACTCGACCAGTAACGTTTAAATTTACAAATTTGGACATTTCCTTATTGTAATTCTGATATAAAAAATAAAATAAAAATTGTGTTGCGAATATAGACAAAGGAAGAATTGTTTTTTTCTTTTTCCATATACATTTCCCAATTCAATTCCGATTTTGTTTTCTTTCGGTGTGTGTGTGTGTGTGTGCGTGTGTGATTACTACTGTTTTTCGACGGCACAAAGTTTCTCTACTTAAAACAAAAAACTGTTTTGTGCTGTTGATTCCATTAAAACTACTTCAGTTACAAAATCATGTGAATCAATGCAAGAATGCGCACACGCACATGCATATATATATATATATATATTACATGTGTGTGTGTGTGTGAACATACATGTGTATATATATATGTATACATATGTGTGTGTATGCGTGTGTATACATGTATATATATGTATAAATATATGTCTATATCTATGTACATGTATATATATATTTATATGTATGTATGTATATATGTATAAATATATATCTGTATATGTGTATATATATATATATATATATATATGTGTGTGTGTGTGTTTAGATAGATAGAGAGAGAGAGAGAGAGAGAGAGACTGAGATACAATAATTAGTGCACTTGGTTTTGTCTGTAAATGCCTAACTGTCAGTCTGGATAAGTTTGGACTTTCAGAAAAATAAATCAACTAACTGATTCGCACATTACAAATACAATCTGTAAGTGGAACGGTGAAACTTTGCAGTAAAACTCAGGTTCAGAATGTGACGTTGTTTCCGTTATCAACATTCCAAAGATGGAGCTTTGTATCTTTGCTGGAAACCATGTCCTTCTTGAAAGGAAGAATTTAAATGATTAAAAACAGAAGATACATACATACATACTTTTGTAGTTACATACGTACTTAGATATATCGTATTTGGTGGCATAAAATAGAAGACTTTCAGTAGAATATATTCATGTGTGTGTGTGTGAGTAAAAAAAATAATTTTTAAAAAAACGGAAAAAAAGACAAGAAAAAAAGAACGCGAGGACGTGGTACATGCAAAGTATTAATGAAACGCTCAGAGAAGGAAAGAAAGAGCGGTTGCTTTACGTTTCGAGCAAAGTTCTTCGTCAGAAACAGGAGACATAGGAAAGTCCAAAAGAAAAGGAAGAAGGAGGGGGAAAATTGCAACAGTCCACGTGTAGTTACATTTTGGAATATATATAGGTGTGTAGTTAAGGTAAATACCAGCTGTTTCCTCTTGAATCACATCTGTTTATTCCGTTATTACAATCAATATGTAACCATTGTTGCTGTTAATAAAAATACATATTGAAATTGAGAATTATGGAAATATTTTTGGCAGGGTTATTGTAAAAACAAAGCAGTGAATTGAAATGTTTCTGCTATTATTTATTTTCCATTACACATGTTTCATTCGCTAATTGTAATTCCTATTAGCAAATAAAACACGTACAATGGAGAATAAATAATACCAAAAAATTTCTGTCCTGTTTTGTTCTATATATATATATATATATACATATATATATATATATATATATATATATATATATATATATATATATATATATATATATATATATATATATATATATATATATATATATATATATATGGGAGAATGTACAAAAAAAACAACAACAGACGAGGACAGGTGGTGTAAACAACAAAAGGATGTATTAGTATGACGCTCGGGAATACGGAAAGTCTTTAACGTTTCGAGCTACGCTCTTCAACAGAAAGAATACGGAGACAAGGAGAAAAACACGGAGAAAAAAAATTGAATAGTGTTCAGTCAGCGGTCAATCATAGTAATGGCTAATCATAGTATATATATATATATATATATATATATATATATATATATATATATATATGTATATATATGTTTATATATATATATATATATATATATATATATATATATATATATATATATATATATATATATATATATATATATATATATATATATATATATATATATATATATATATATATATATATATATATATATATATATATATATATATATATATATATATATATATATATATATATATATATATATATATATATATATATATATATATATATATATATATATATATATATATATATATATATATATATATATATATATATATATATATATATATATATATATATATATATATATATATATATATATATATATATATATATATATATATAGGCGCAGGAGTGGCTGTGTGGTAAGTAGCTTGCTTACCAACCATATGGTTCCGGGTTCAGTCCCACTGCGTGGCATCTTGGGCAAGTGTCTTCCACTATAGCCTCGGGCCGATCAAAGCCTTGTGAGTGGATTTGGTAGACGGAAACTGAAAGAAGCCCGTCGTATGTGTGTTTGTGTGTCTGTTTGTTTGTCCCCCACCACCATCGCTTGACAACCGATGCTGGTGTGTTTACGTCCCCCGTAACTTAGCGGTTCGGCAGAAAGGGGCCAATAGAATAAGTACTAGGCTTACAAAGAATAAGTCCTGGGGTCGATTTGCTCGACTAAAGGTGGTGCTCCAGCATGGCCGCAGTCAAATGACTGAAACAAGTAAAAGAGTAAAAGATATATATATATATATATAAACCTTTTACTTGTTTCAGTCAAATCACAAATCAATATAAATATGTTTAATTGGAATGATTAAATATTTAAGGGATCGCCTTATGATTCTGGATCTCTTGACCCAGTTTTAAGTTAACCATGAATCATTCTTCCGCGATGCTGTCCCTTGCTGACGTTTTGCAGTTCGTTTCCGGATAAAATGTGTCGAGTGATTCAAAATTAAAAGTGGTTTATTAAAATGTTTAATCAGTCCCATCTAAGGCGCAGGTGTAGCTGTGTGATAAGAAGCTTGTTTACCAACCACACGGTTCCCAACCACATGGTCCCGGGTTCAGTCCCGCGGCGTGGCACCTTGGGCAAGTGTCTTCTACCGACCAAAGCCTTGTGAAAGGATTTGGTTGACAGAAACTGAAAGAAGGCGGTGAGCTGGCAGAAACGTTAGCACGCCGGGCGAAGTGCTTAGCAGTATTTCGTCTGCCGCTACGTTCTGTGTTCAAATTCCGCTGAGGTCGACTTTGCCTTTCATCCTTTCGGGGTCGATAAATTAAGTACCAGTTACGCACTGGAGTCGATGTGATCGACTTAATCCCTTTGTTTGTCCCCTCTATGTTTAGCCCCTTGAGGGCAATAAAGAAATAAAAAGAAATAAGAAACTGAAAGAAGCCTATTGTGTGTGTGTGTGTGTGTGTTTGTACCCATCACCACCATCGCTTGATAACTGATGATGGTGTGTTTACGTCCTTGTAATTTAGCGCTTCGGCAAAAGTGACCGATAGTACCAGGCTTAAAGTAAATAATTCCTGGGGTCGATTTTTTCGAATAAAAAAAAACATTATTTACATTTGGCGGATATTTGCCCTCATCTTGTTTGTTGTTAACATGTTTTGGCTGATATACCCTCCAACCTTCATCAGGTGTTTTGGGGAAATTTCGAACCTGGGTTCTCATTCCTAAGGTATTTTTCGATGTTACTACTACTACTATTATTATTATTATTAAATGCTTAGCGATATTTTGTCTGTCTTTACGTTCTGAGTTCAAATTCCGCCGAGGTCGACTTTGCCTTTCATCCTTTCTGGGTCGATAAATTAAGCACCAGTTGCATACCAGTATCCGTCAATCTAATCGACTTCTCCCAAAATTTCGGTCCTTGTGCCTAGAGAAGAAAAGAACTATTATTATTATTATTATTCAGGTCACTGCCTGGAATCGAACTCGGAATATTGGGGTTAGTAGCCCACGCTCTTAACCACTACACCATATGCCTTTTCAGTTCTCCAAAATTACATTTGAAAACAGACTCATACACATCAACATCTGTCTTCAGACACCAGAAAAATGAGAAAAGCAACGAAAATTTAAAATATCTTGGTCAATTGAAAGAGGATCATGGACTAAATCAAAAGACTCAAGACACAAACATACTTGCATATATTGTCATATTTTTGCATATAGCAGGTGGCAGTGATTTGAGTAAAATATGGAAACTCATACAATATTTGTCATTTTTACTAGTAGCAGGACAATATTGAAATCCTTTATAGCTTCTGATTCAATAACTGCTGAAACAAGATATATACATATTGTATTAGTGCAAGTCATCGTCTGTGGCTTTCATCTGCTCAAAGACCAACGTCCGAAACGTTAAAACACTTTTTGATTCCATGAAAGTGTTAATCTGATACCTTATTTATGAGACTCTATTTCTCTTGTGTTATCCTTTTTACTGTTCATTGTATTTACAACGTAGTATATGGGGGCCCCCGATATTTTTAATGCCTCGCTATTTTGACACAAGCTATTATGACTTCCACATACAATTATGTGGAGAATACTGGAAGGAAATTTGCGTAGTTAACACTTAAAAGAAGTTTACAATAAAAAAATTTTGTAGTCAAATTCTGATATTCGATACAGAGTTGTTCCCCTTGAACTGAAAGTTTTCAATTACATTTTGTACGCTAGTGAAAAAGAATAGAGAATCCGCCTGTCCACACCCCGTCCCTCCCCCATCCGTCTCCTCATCTGTCCCCACGTCCATCCGTCCGCCCGCCCGTCCGTCCACCCGTCTTCCATTCCGTTTGCCTGTCCTTTCACCCATCTGTGTTCGTCCGTCCGTCACCCGTCCATCCGCCTGCTCACCCAGCTGTCCATCCGTCCAAGCGGTATAGCCGAACGGTTAAAATCACATCGTAATTTCGAAGTTCCAGGTTCGATCTCATTGCGTTGTTCTTGAGCAAGTGTCATTTTCTATGGGTTTGGGTCCACCCATACCTTGTGTAGACGGAAACCTCATAGAAGCCAGACGGGTGGTTCATACTTGTAATTCAAAAAGCGCTGCCTTGTCACATACTGTATTCATGCCGGAATACTCAACCACTTACTCGTTAGTTTAGGAGCAGATAGTTTAATTGATAGAACAGAATCATTTCGAAAAACGGCGGAGATCCAGAGACAGAGAGAGAAAAAAAGATAGATAGATAGGTTATGTAGGTAGATATAGATTAACACAAACACATATATACATGCATATATATATATATATATATATATATATATATATATATATATATATATATATATATATATATATATATACACGCACATATGTATGTATGTATATTCGACAATAGAAGACACGTTTTCCAAGGAGCCGTAGAATTTGCTTTGAATCCTGTCTTTGCCTATAAGATAATTTCACTAAATAAATAATTTTCTGAAAGTCTGTATGTTCATAAAGCGACATACCTACACAACAGCTTCGATCGACTTAGTTCCCACATAACTTTCAAAGAAACGGATATGTTTTTTTTTAATGAAATTTTCTACAAACACCTTTTAGATGGTATAACGATTATATCGGAATTTAATGTGGGAGAAAAATTGTTAGCCGTGCACACACGCTTGCTGCTACATTATCAGTTTCTTTTTTGCATTACAAATTTCATTTTGTAGAAATACAAACGTAGACAAATGGGTGACTGTGGCAAGAAGCTCTCTTCCTAGTCCCATTGTTCCCGAGTCAGTCGCACCGCGTGACACTTTGGGTACGCGTCTTCCACTATAGCCTCGGGCCGACAAAGGCAGGCTATGTGAGTGGATTTGGTAGACGGAAACTAAAAGAAGCCCGTCGTGTGTGTTTGTGTCTGTGTGTGTGTGTGCGTGTCTCTGTGTGTCCACCACAGGTTTTGGTGTTTATTTAGCAGTTCGCCAAAAGCAGTCGATACAATAGATGCCCGACTTTTAAATAAAAACTAAGTACTGGGGTCGATTCATCCGACTAAAAATTCTTCAAGGCGATGCCCCATCATGGCCGCAGTCTAATGACTGAAACAAACAGAAGATAAAAGAAAATTGTGATGCGTGTCAGCATGTGTGCGTGCTTGCCCGCCAATTTTCTTTCTCTTTTTATTTTTCTCAACAAATTTTGAAATAATTGTAAACTACACCATCTGAAAGCTATTTGTGAAAAATTTCATTTTAACCGTTTTTATTGAAAGTTATGAGGAAACAAAATCGACTCATTTAAATTATCTGAAATTCTTCTTTCCCTTTCCGAAAAGTTTTTCCCAACAAGCAAAGTAGCTCGTTAGAAAATCTCTGTACGTGATGAAAGTAATAAGTATACTGAGAAGTAATGTCTGTCGCCACTTCGACATAGGTGTTCTGTTCGAACCGACGTTACTACCAAGAGGAAAACCCTTTCACCATTTCTATCCCAAGAGGAAGTCCCCTCATAACAAATTCCGATATAATCAGAATCTACACCGTCTAAAATATAATTATAGGTAAATTCATTTTAAAAATATCCATTTTGTTTTCTAAAATTGAGGAAACAAACTCGAGGAGGGGTGGGTACACTTCTAACGCAATTGACTCAGAATATAATTACGTTTGCTTGTGAAGGGAAGTAACTCTTAAATATGACATTATCAGTGACTCACTTTTTTCATTTTATGAATTAAAAAAGAAATTCTTTTAATTTGAAAATATATAAATTTAATATTTACTGATAATATTCATACATACAAGTATAAACTTAAATAAATCATTCTGTGATCGTTTTTTTCTTGCGTTCAGAATTGAAAACTGAGGGGGTTTTTTTAATTCTGTTATCATTTTTTTTTTTACTTGTTTCAGTCACTTTGATTGTGGCCATGCTGAGGCACCAGTTTAAAGGCTTTCAGTTGAACAAATCAACACGAGAATTAATGCGATTATGCAAAAAAAAAAAAAAAGTAGTGTGTGAGAGAGAGAGAGATTTATGAGTGATTTAGCTGCTATTTTTAGCACATCTCACGACCACCTGATACCTTCTTTGTTTCTTTGTCACTGACATGTATTAATGTTTTTCAATATTTTTCTCTTCATAAACACCTCTAATGGAATGATGGTTCACCCAAGGGCGGTCCATTACTGGGCTTTAAGCATAAAGTTCGGACTGTCCATGTTTTTAAACTAAATTTTTTTAATCGAAAAAGAGTGGAAATTTTAGGATTTATGGAAGAGAGCATTAAAGGATTTTATTTTATTTTATTTTTATATAATCATATATTCCCGTGTTTTAATCAAGAATTTGCAAAAATTTCCTGGAAATTCCAAAAAGTAAAAAAGTTATGAGGATTTATATAAGATACTTAAATCAGAATTCTGCCCACATTTCTATAGGTATGCCTTAGTCTTATAGATTCTAACCATCTTTTTCTTTTATTTTATTTTCAAAATAACTATTTTCTTTTACCATTGAATAAATTTTTTCAGGTTTCTTTTCAGACATCTAAGGGACATAATTGAAGGACAGAGCGGAAGTGAAGGGAAGGGGAGTTAGTCTCCGTTTGTTGAGGCTGTAAGCGACTCTTTTCCCGTTGTGTCGTCCACAGCTTCACCATGAGTATTCCAGTCTTTATAGATTTAACTGTTCCAGAACAGGTAAATATTAATTCCTTTTAATACACAATATCGTTTCAATGGAATCTAATCTTCGTTCATTGTTTTCGTCTCTTTTAAAGTAACATTAAATCAATTTGATGCTGTTAAATTGCCATAATGAACACCGGCTGGTGATAACACGAGGAAACCCAAGAATAATTAAATAATAATAATAATAATATAATAGTTATTAAAGTACCAATCTATAACATCTGTTATCATGTGGTATATCCAGGACTACATGATATGTTTGCAGAATTATATCCCGAAGTTTAAAATCTCGCTGTAAAATTAGGCTCATCAAGGCTGTACAGGAAAGCCTCTTAGTGGTCGCTCAGCCTGCTAGAAATAACAGTAAAATCGCTCGAATCACACCTTACTACTTTAAACAGCAACGCATTGAATATTGTACTAGCAATTACGGTATTATGTCTAGAAATAAGACTGGATCGCCTTTGGTCGTGGGGCAACTCGATTGTGTTAACCTAATTATTGTTTAAATATATACATATCTTACTGAATCCCCTTCATCTATCATCTAACAATATTGTTTTCTCCATCCTGTTAGAATCACAGTATATCGTCATTCCCTTTTTATGTCCACTTTTCTATGCTGTCATGAGTTGGACGGGTTTTCTGAGACTGTTTCATGGTTGGTTAGTCTTCCTGTCGCCGACCCTTTTAATCACCTCTTACATCATGTTGGGATACACTGTACTTATCCCAAGGTCCCCTCAAACTAAACGTGAACCGCATCAATTTCAATCGTCTGGGAAGAACTGACACTTTTTTTGTTAATACTAAATGCTTTTAACGTAGCATCATCACCAGTGATTTTTACGTGGTACCAGCACTGAGCCGCATCAGTCTCACTTGTCTGGAAACAACTGACACTTTGTTATTACCTGACTTTTCACTTTCTCATTCATCATCATCATCATCATCAACACGTAGCATCTGTTAACATGGTTAGACTAGCATCATGTCCAAAGAGAAGTTTTTTCCCTCATGTATTCAACACCACAGAACTGTTTTATATTTTTGAAGTTACATGTAGAGGGCCATTGAAATGTTCCTGAATGGGATATGATCCATTGGTTGGCTGAATCACTGACCTAATCGTCATCATTCAGTGTCTGCTTTCCATGCTGGCATGAGTTGGACAGCTTGACAGGAGCTGGCAAAGCCAGGGACTGCACCAGGCTCCATGGTCAGTTTTGGCTTGGCTTTCTAGAGTTGGATGCCTATCCTAACACGAACCACTTTACAGAGTGTACTGGGTGCTTTTTACATAGCACCATCACTATTGCTTTTTATGTGGTACCAGCACACAGAGGGAAGCGAGCTGCTTAATCACATAGCTCATGCTTCATAGTTCAACGTATACTTCCTTTTATAAAACTGTATCTTCTAATTCAAGGCAGATTTAGCTGCTGTTTCTAGCAGCTTGAGTGAATACTTCATTGGCTCAAAAGAAATGAATTTAACCTTTTAGCATTTAAACTGGTCAGAACTGGCCTCCCTCACACCTACCTTGAAATTTCATTCTAAATGATAAATTCAGAGCAGTGTCAATAAATAAGCATCAAATTTGACTGAGTAATCTGAATACTAAAGGGTTAAAATTATTTGTTTTCAAATTCAAATATTCCAATTGTGTTTTACTAAACTGATTTCAGACTAAAAGTAAAATATTTAAGCAACATAATAATAATAATAATAATAATAATAATCTTGAAATATGATTCTCTAACAATGGTATTATTTTTGTTTAGACTATTGAACTTCGTGTTTACCTGAAGTCTCTTGGAGCTGATATAAAGGAAGAAAATGCTGCAGATCTGAGACAAGATTTAAAAGAAATTGTAAAGGCATCTCCAGTCTGTTTTAAAGAACCATCAGACTCCGGTAATTATTTCGTTTACTATCTCTTATGAATTTCTGCTACTTTTTATTTTAATTTTCATATCATATGTATGTAATGTTATAATAAGCAATGCTTTATATCAGGGTTTCTCATCTGCTGGGTCTTACTGGGCCACACAGATGGCTTGTTTCATAAGAAGCTGAGAGATGGTAAAATAACAAAAGAAAAGAAAGGACGTTGTCAAGATAAGTGAAATTGCGGCCATCCATGCATACAGGCAAGTCGTTTACAGTCCATGCCAGTGCTACATGGAAAGCATTAGTGCCAGTGCCGCGTAAAAAGCATTCATTCCGGTGCCATGTGAAAAGTACTCATGCCAGTGACATATAGAAAACGCCCAGCACACTCTGTAAAGTGGTTGGCGTTAGGAACGGCATCCAGTCATAGAAACCTTGCCAAAACAGATGACTAGAGCCTGGGTAGCTCTCCAGCTGGCCAACTCCTATCAAGCCATCCAATCCCTGCCACCATGGGAAACAGATGTTGAATGATGATAAGAAAAGGTAAAGACTTAAGATGGACCAAGAATAGAAAAATCTCTGTTCTTTTCTCTCTCTCCTCTATCTCTCCTCTCTCTCTCTCTCTCTCGTTATGAAATATATGATTTAATTGCAAATTTCATTTCTGTAATCTTTGTAGACATTGAAATTACATTTCATTTAATAATTTTAATTATTAACTTAAACATTTTTTTTTTTTCTTTTTTTCGTTTTCAATTCCAGATGTTGAAATGTTTTTCAATAGTGTTATATCTCTCATCATGTTGGTTCCTGAAACAGAGGTTGAAGAGATTGTTTCCTTGTTTTGTGATATCATCTCTAAAGCTCCTCCTGGAGACAAAAGGGGTCACTTGCGTTTAAGACTGTAAGTTCTATTTTACTACATCTTCTTTATCCCCTTGTTATGAACCCACTTGAGGCAACTTCTATTTCTCTATTAACAAAACTTATCTTTTTAACCCCCTTTGATACCAACCCACCTCCTGGCTCTGTGCTATGAACATCTTATTTCCAAGAGTCCTGAATTAAAATCTTCCATTAAAAAATTCAGTATTAATTTATGTTCCAAACACTAGTTTAATAATGACAAAGTTATTTTACTAAATTCTTCATTATTTAAAAAATTAATTGAAGTAAAAACAGAGTAACTCATCAGAAATCATCATCTTCAATTAACATCTTCCTTCTATGGGTTGGACGTTAGTACCATACTTCTGCGTCTGTTTTGGCATGGTTTTTACAGCTGCATCCCCTTCCTAACACCAACCACTCTGCAGAGTCGGCTGAGTGCTTTTTTCGGAGCACCAGCACAGGCAAGGTCAGTTTTGTCATGGTTTTTACAGCTGGATGCCCTTCCAAATGCCAACCACTTTATAGTGTGGACTGGATGCTTTTAAGAAATACAGTATCAAATGGTTAAAGGGTTTGTATTTAAGATAGAATCTAAATATAATTTTATGTAATAACCTTTACCCTAGATAGTGCTATGTAACTGGATAAAACCCAGAACTATGTGATTCTGAAGTGAACACCTTGACCACTGGACCCTCACTGTCCTATCACACACCTATGTATCATCTCATACACTCAGCAATAGAGAAATCTGCCAATCATTCTACCGGTGTATGTCATGGTTTTACCACAGAATTCCCTTCCTATTGCCAACAACTTTACAGCAGAGAGTGGGTGCTTTCTGTTATGTCACTGATAAACACGAATGGCTGTGTGCAACAACATTTGAGATTTCCCTCTCTTGTCTGTATCAGCATAATCCTACATTCATTTTTCCTTGCTGGCATTGGTAGAACAGGTCTTCTCAGAACACAGCATCACTCTCTTGTTGTGGCCCGTCATCTTTATGAAGTTCATTATCATGAGATCAAAGCATTCCATATCTTCTATTATATATATATATATATATATATGTATATATATATTCAATACAGTATGAATTTATTAGTCCACTGTACATAAATTTTAGTAAAATATAATGTAAATAATGATTAACTAAATAAAGCAAGCAAAAAAATGTGGCAATATAAAAATTATAATGAAATATTCAAAAATTTTATTTTTAAATTAATTCACATAAATATCTGGAAAATTAGTTAAGTGATAATATTCTTTAGACCTTTTACTGATTTCTATCATTGGATTATGGCCATGTTAGAACACCACTTTCAAAAGTATTTAATCAGTTTTATCAACCCCAGTACCCAGCCTGGTTTTAATTTTATGATCCTTGCAAAAGGGGAAATTAAAGCCAACCCTGCACCCATATATTACATTATAACTAATCTGTTTGTTCCTGTTAAGGGTTTAATTTCTTGGTGTTTATCTCTCTTCAGACTGACCAATGTGTTTAGTGGACTGGACGAAGCATCCTATCTGCGTTACACTGTTTACTACAGTATGTTACGTTTAGGGAAACAGGCTGATCTTTTACAAATGGTACCCACTGACCTGAGCAAGGTAAGTCATTAAGGTCTGATATTTTATATTGTAACTGTCGTTTGTCTTTTATCTGTTTCAGTTGTTAGTCTGCGGCCATGCTGGGGCACCAGCTTGAAGAACTTTTTCTTTTTTTAAGTCTGGTACTTGTTCCATTGGTCTCTTTTGCCAAACTGCTAAGTTACAGAAATGTAAACAAACTAGCACCAGTCATCAAGAAGTGGTGGGAGACAAGCACAGACACAAAGAGACACACAGATATATATACAATGGGCTTATTTCAGTTTCTGTCTACCAAATCCACTCACAAGGGTTTGGTCGGCCCAAGGCTATAGTAGAAGACACTTGCCCAAGGTGCTACACAGAATTGAGCCCAGAACCATAGGGTTGGGAAGCAACTTATTACCTCTCAGCCACACCTCTGCATAAGTTATCCCTTCAAACACCAACACTTGCCTGTATTTTGATTATGACTACTGCTGAGACCAATGATTATAGTTCATTGTTGTAGCCAGTCAGTGTTGCTTATCGTGCTTCCAGCAATCAGTAAAATAGGATTAATTTAATTAACTGTAGCCACTTCCTCTGGAAAAACTTGTGGTCTTGTTCTAGTGTTAGAGATCCTTGTTCTTAGTAAAGATGCTTTATTTTTGTGATATGCTTTACACTTAAAATTCTTTGTCTTCAGGTGAAATCTTGGATGGCAATGTGGGACTTACCAGTAGCAAAAAACCAGATCTTGTTGCGTATGCTTCATGATGCCGTCTTTGATGCCAAAATGAGGTGAGTTGACCGTTTCCATTGATTACATCAGGTGGTGAAGAATCACTATTTGGTCCCTTTTATATAAGGCATCTGCAGCTGGCTGATGTTCTCCATGTTAACCCTCTTAATGCCAACCCACCTGAGACCACCCTCAGTCATTCGACACATCAAAATTGCATGTTATCTTTTATCTTTTACTTGTTTCAGTCATTAGACCGTTGCCATGCTGGAGCATCGCCTTGAATTTTTAGTCAAATGAATTGACCCCAGTACTATTTTTTAAGCCTGGAATTTATTCTGTCAAGCAGTGGTGGGAGACAAACACACACGCACACATATATATATATGACGCGCTTCTTTTCAGTTTCCATCTACCAAAACCGCTCACAAGACTATAGTAGAAGACACTTGCCGAAGGTGCCACACAGTGTCTCCAATATTCACCATTATTTTGCATCCTCCTCCCCTGTCATTCTTTGCTAGCTTTGTTTTGATAAACTGGAGTTTCAATTAAACAATTTCCTTGTGTGTGTTAAGATGTGCCACAAAGCATTGCAATGGTTAATGTTGGTTCTATTTACAGTGATACTGCCACAAAAGTAATGATTGAACTGCTGGGAACTTACACTGAAGATAACGCATCCCAGGCCAGAGAAGATGCTCACAGGTAAATACTAGAAGCTTCACTCTCTCTCTCTCTCTCTCTCTCTCTGCTGGTTGTTTAGCCTAAAGCCAGCAACACACCTGTATTCAAGACAGTTGTCTCGTATTTGTCTTCTCTTTTTAAGACATCAAAGTGTGAGTTGATGGAGATTTAGCAGCTGTTTCTGGCAGATTGAGCTCCCTCTGTAGAGTACATGTCTGACTGAGTTGATAGGGTGGTTGTTGTTTGGCCCCAGGTGTCACATAAGTGGTTGGTGTTAGGAAGGGCATCTGGCAGTGGAAACCAAGCCCGAACAGACTATTGAACCTGGTGCAGCTCTCCAGCTCCAGTCAAACCATCGAACTCATGACAACATGGAAAACAGACATTAGATGATGATAATGGTTCAGTCAGTGATTCAGCCAATGGATCATGTTCCACGATGGAAAATTTCACTGACTCTCAACATCCCAAAAGGATGAAAGGCAAAGTAAAAAGCACTGGTGATGGTGCCACATAAAAGTACTGCTGATAGTACCATGTAAAAAGCACTAGTGATGGTGCCATATAAAAAGCACTGATGATGGTGCCACATGAAAAGCATTTGTTGACAGCTGTTTTGTAATCTATATCCAGTTTCATCATTGACATTAAAACATCCTATACACACATATAATATATATAGATGCACATATAACATTTTTCTGTATTCCATTTCAGATGTATTGTCACATGTTTAGCTGACCCTGGAACCTTCCTCATGGATCATCTTCTTACACTCAAACCTGTCAAGTTCTTAGAAGGAGAACTCATCCATGATGTAAGCCTTGTCTTCCTCACATTCACTGTTGTCATCACAAGTATTTTTACTTACCTTTTTTTTTTTTTTTTTTTGTTTAATGATCTTTCACTGCTTGAGAAAATAATTTTATTGGAATACTTGTTTATTTCAAAACCTGGAGTTGCTGTTATTGCCAAGAAGCATTCAAACAATGAAAGCGGAAACCCTTTTTGTTATCAGATTTGTGTGGTTCATAATCCGGCAGTTTCGTGCCTGTTGGCCCTTTCTCTCTGAAGTCACTGCTATTGATCATTCATTGATACCACATCGAATTTCTTTTCTCTGTGTTATAGTTTTGCTATTAACAGGATAACTGTGATGTACCTTTATGTGTGTTTACCCAATGTAAATCATTAAAGTAAGTGTTCACCACTATTCATGTCTTGTATTCACAGTTGCTGACCATTTTTGTAACAGAGAAACTTGCCAAATACAAAGCCTTTTATGCTAAAAATACAGACTTCATCAACTCAATCGGTAAGTTTGGTCTTAATCGTTTTATTGTTGTTGTTGTTGTTGTTGTTGTACCCAGATTGTGTAGTTTGATGTATTGTGGTGGATCAGTGAAACTGAACTGAAAACTGACCAAACAAGATCGGGAAAATTTCTCCTCTTCCTTGACTAGAACCTGCTCTGTCCCCTTCCCATTTCATTGTAATCCCCTCGTCCCCTAGCATGAAGCTGACCTCCCCCAGAGGTTCATAGTCCTGCGAGTTACATGGCAACCTCAGTAGTACAGGTGGCACAGAAACAGCACCTGGTCCACTCTGTAAAGTGGTTGGCATTAGGAAGGGCACCCAGCCTTAGAAACCATGTCAAGCAAAAACATTGGAGCTCAGTGTAATCCTTGGACATGTCGGACCCTGTTAAACCATCCAATCCATGGAACACAGGTTAAATGATGATGATGATGATAATGAGTTGACCCCCTCACTGAAGACTTGATCCTGAAAGGCCCTCTCTTCAAAAGTATAGATTCAAACATGATATATTGACATTTGACCCAAGTGTTGTTATCTTCCTCCACTTACAGGTTTGTCACATGAAAACAACATTCGTAAGATGCGTTTGCTAACATTTATGCAGATGTGTGAGAACAGAAGAGAAATTGATTTTTATCAAATCCAACGAGAACTACAACTGGATGCTGACAAAGTTGAGGACTTCATCATTGACGGTGAGACTTTTTTTTAATATCAATTTTCCGTGTGAAATATCTTTAGTTTCATTTTAGTTTACATAGACCAATAAAGTGCAGATATATGTGTATGTATGTGTGTGTATGTATATATACATATATATATATGTATGAATGTATGTCTATATTTATTACAGAGAAAAAAGTAAATTCTGAATGCAGTTTAGCCATGCAAACAGCTAAAAGTTTGGGTGTTTTTATCCTTATAAAACAGAAAAAGTTGTCAGCAGACAGCTGTGGGATTTGAACCTGTGCCCTCAGATACCAGCTGAATGCTCTACCATTCAGCTAAAAGTCCCACTGACAACAATCACCATCAAATTAAACGCACCATCGATGCTATTGAATTATTATTCCTAAATGTTTTTTTTTTTTCTTTCTTTTTTTCTAGTACTCAAGACAAAAGCTGTCCGTGCTAAAATTGACCAAATGCAGAAAAAAGTGTTGGTCAACTCGACCATTCACCGGACATTTAGTCGGGCACATTGGCAGATGTTGCGTCAGTACTTGCTCCAGTGGCAGTTGAACCTACAGGAAGTTGGTAACAATCTCCAGTCGCTGAGTGCTGAGCAAAAGATGTAAAGAAAGAAAGGAAGAGGAAAGAAAAGGATGAAGAAAAAAGAAAAATGTACATGAGAGACGAGAGAGATTGTCAGCCATCATCAGTCTCTGCCAAGCAATGAAAACAAGAAAATGTATGTTGTAATATTAATGGGATTATTTGAATAAATAGAATATCAAGCAATTACTGGAGTTTTTGTTAGAATTACTGATATCCTTGGAGTAGCTGTGTGGTAAGTAGCTTGCTTACCAACCACATGGTTCCAGGTTCATTCCCACTGCGTGGCATCTTGGGCAAGTGTCTTCTACTATAGCCTCAGGCCAACCAAAGCCTTGTGAGTGGATTTGGTCGTATATATGTATATATGTGTGTGTGTGTGTCTGTCCCCCCAACATCGCTTGACAACCAATGCTGTTGTGTTTACGTCCCTGTAACTTAGCGGTTCGGCAAAAGAGACCGATAGAATAAGTACTAGGCTTTCAAAGAATAAGTCCTGGGGTTGATTTGCTCGCGGTGCTCCAGCATGGCCGCAGTCAAATGACTGAAACAAGTAAAAGAGTAGGTCCCTGCAACTATAGAATGACATTTTAAGAGCTTTAGGGATATCGTCAGTCTTCAGTATTGCCTTTGCCACAAATATTGCTTTGCTAAGAAGGTCTAATAACACTGAAATATGTCTGTTACTTTTACTAGTTGGCTCCATTCTGTCTTGTCCAAAAATTTCTAGCAATTGATCTTATTCGAGTTATCTCCCTTAAGTGGGGGGTTTTTTTTAATCTACTAATTATTTGGATTTTATCAGTTTATTGAATAAAGGCACATGGCCTAGTGGTTAGGATGTTACACTCATGATTTGGGAGATCAAGGTTTCACTTCCCAGACCAGGCAGTGTGTTATTCTTGAGCAAAATACTTCACATTATGTTGCTGTGTGATCGCTTTGACATCCAACATATGTGTGTGTATATATATATAATACAAATAATATATGAGTATATGCTTACTTCTCAACTACATGGTTCTGGGTTCAGTTCCACTGCAGGACACTTTGGGCAAGAGTCTTCTACTACAGCTTTGGGAGTGGATTTGGTTGATAGAAGCTGAAAGAAGCCTGTTATATATATGTGTGTGTGTGTTCGTTCCCCACTACTGCTTAACAACTGGTGCTAGTGTGTTTACATCCCTACAACTTAGTGGTTTAGCAAAAGAGACTGATAGAGTAAGTACCAGACTTTCAAAAAAAAAAAAGTCCCGGGGTTAATACATTCGACTAAAATTTCAAGGTGGTACCCCAGTATGACCACAGTCAAATGACTGAAACTAATAAAAGATAAAAGATAAGCAAATAGGAAATAACAGTCACTACCCAAGGACAAAATATCATGTGACACAGTGTTAGAGGTCAACATATATTGAAGGTGCGTGGCTTAGTGGTTAGGGCATTCGGCTCACAATTGTGAGGTCATGAGTTCAGTTCCCGGCGACGTGTTGTGTCCTTGAGCAAGACACTTTATTTCACGTTGCTCCAGTCCACTCAGCTGGCAAAATTGAGTAGTACCTGTATTTCAAAGAGCCAGCCTTATCATACTATGTGTCACGCTGAATTTCCCTGAGAACTACATTAGGAGTACACATGTCTGTGGAGTGCTCAACCACATGCACGTTAATTTCACAAGCAAGCTGTTCCATTGGTTGTATCAGCTGGTAACCTCGTCATCGTAACCGACAGAGTGTTCTTGCCAATCATACTGGATTCAATATAATCTATCTACCACCAAGTCCTTAAAAAAGTAACGCTCCAGTATGGCTGCTGTTTAGTGACTAAAACCAGAGAAACAATACAAATAATTGATAACAGACACAAAGGAAACATCCCTGTATTGTTTTTGTTATGTTACATAAATGAAATTCTGAGCGACTCTATTAAATAGTCTCTATAAAAATTCAGCCTACACAAACTCAACCTAAGAAAGGTTTCTGCTCACTTTCAGTTTTGCAACTGTGTGGCTGCTACAACAATTATATGTGACAATTGACTCGGCAGTAATGAATGTCTGGCTTGTTTTGTCTCACTGTCAAATTAAATGCCAAATTTTAAAACTGGTGGTGATGGGGGATGGGCGAGACTAAATTGTGTGTGAATAATGTGTCTTAGGAAAAAATACCCCAGGCAAGTGTTCATCGTCATCATCATCATTGTTCTATGTTTGTTTTCTTCCTGGCTTACATGGGTCGGACATAATTTGCTGAGGCGGATTTTCTATGACTGAATATCCTTCCTGTCACTGATCCTTGCTTGTTCCCTAGAAAGGGTATATTCCACCCCATGATCTGATGTGTTTCTATGGAAGATTAAAAAATGGATAATACTGCTTCCATGAGAGTGACATTCATTTGCAACTATCACATGGAGTCAAGGTAATGAGACAATAGCACACACATACACATGTATATAATATATATATATATATATATATATATATCTTACGTGAAGGTGCATGGCTCAGTGGTTAGAGCGTCGAGCTTACGATTGTGAGGTTGCGAGTTCAAATCCCAGACCCGCTGCATGTTGTGTTCTTGAGCAAGACACTTTATTTCATGTTGCTCCAGTTCACTCAGCTGTAGCAATGAGTTGCAACATCACTGGTGCCAAGCTGTATCAGCCTTTGCCTTTCCCTTGGATAACATTGCTTGCACATAGAGGGATGGCTGGTATGCATGGGCGACTGCTGGTCTTCCATAATACAACCTTGCCCAAACTTGTGCCTGGGAGGGTAACTTTCTCGGTGCAATCCCATGGTCAGTCATGGCCGAAGGGAGTCTCAGTATCAGCATATATCTTTATGCACACACATACACACACACTTGCATACATACATACATACATGTACATATGCACACACATAAACAGGGCCGTTTTAGTAATGTAATAGGCACCCTCCAAGCAAAGCAATGCTCTGGAATCACTACATACACAGAGTATCATTTGACCCCCTAAATCTGTAAATTCCCCACCTGAGACTGTCCCTGTTTCTATCAAACAAATTCCCTATTTTAAAGTGATCTAAATTAAAACCTTCCAACAAATTTCAGGTTAATTTTTGCCTCAAACACCAGTTTAAAAATGACAGTTATTTTACTAAATTCCTCTCTATTTTAATAATTCATTGAAACAAAGGTAGTATTTTTTAAAGAAATATAGTGACAAAAGGAGCACTGTACATATGCACACATTAACTAATTCATATATCCAGCAGCCCCCAAAAGTTGTCTTGATTTAAAACAAAGAGGCCTTGTTGCCTTGTTCGTAACCGGCTTGCTTGAATTCTGCAAATAAAGCTTAAATATTGGGTTGTCCGGAAAGTTCGTGCCGATTTTTAAAGGAAAGAAAAAGGTCAATAAATACTTGCCATTACATTTTTAATCAACCAAATATGAATCATTTTGTTGCACAATGCGTCTCCATCTTTCCTTTAACTTGAAAATACCCTCTTCCCAGAACTGAGGTGGTTTCATGGCAAATAAGTCGAAAGGTAAGCTACTATGAATCGGCACGAACTTTACGTACAACCCAATAAATTTCAAAGAAAAAATATTCGTGCATACACTTAGGTGTAAAGTTTGCAGCAGATGTACGTGTAAGTGTGTGTTTGTGCGCCCTTGGGGTGAGAAAGCGAAAGAGAGAGAGGAAAGAAAAAGGAGTACGACTATTGAGAAACTAATAATTGCTTATAGCAATAACTAGCTTGCAAAAAGCCAAGTTTGTGTGCCGCGCGGAGAGATAGATGAAGCTGGTATATAAGGGGAGGAGGGGTAGGGACAGTGCGAGTGAAGTTAAAGAATGTGTGTGTGTGTGTATATATATATATATGCTTGTGGCTATGTGCGTGTGTATAGGTTCAATGCCGGTCACGTGACGAGTGTGGTGGTGTCAGGTGCTTGTTTAGCTTTTGTTTTCGTTCGCTAATGACAACATCACATGATAGAGAGAGGCATGGCGGATACAGACCGACACACGACCCCTTTGGAAAGTGCGATATACCATGGGATTAGTCCCCGCAAAGTAAGTATCGCGTTTACTTTACCTTTTGTTTGTTTAATACCTAAGCATACAGCTGTGAACTTCAAAGATGTGGAAATATCTATTTTACTAATTAAATAACCGTCTCCAGTGTTGGCTATTCTTTCGATTTAGTTTCTCCATCGAACAGAGCGAGTTGATGATGGGCCCACCCCGAACGGGACCCCGCTTCAAGAACTTATAAAACTTTAACCGAATAGTTTTCTGAAGTTTTGTTGCGACCCACTTTTAAATGTTGGCTAATGGAACGAACTACAAGTTGACCGGACGTTGATGTTGTTTGTATCTTAAAACATTGTACCATTACTTGTTACTACCTTGTACGCATACAAGAAAAAGTTACTGTTATTTAACCCCCGGTCGAGGTCAGTCTGTTGTTTCAGTAGTGACCACAGCAACTTTATTTTTTCTGTTTAGGAAATAGTTTATCTAAAAGACTATAGGCATAGTTTTAATCGAAGCACATAAATTCGCCCCCACAAGTTGGTTTTTCAGGCCGGCATGTTTCAATTAAATTGACGTAAAACATCAAATAACTACGCTATTTCCCACCACATGCTTTTAATCTCTTTTTTTTTTTCGAAATAACAGGGTGTAATTTGTGGTACATTTGGTTGTTATTTGAAATACTGAGGTCTGAAATGACTTCGTACGAGCAATGAAGTCGATATATTCTGCTATATTCTTTAAATAAATTGCCCCAACAGCCAGGTAAATTTTAACTTGTGCACTCGGCCACAAAAAAAGTAAGTGCTTAGCTAATAGAAGGCGTTCCAGTTATCCTGTTATGAGCACTCTAATTTTCAAATATAATGTAAGACTAAGAAGAGCTACCTGCTATTCCTAGCCAACCGAGCAAGTTCTTAGCTATAAGGTAGACATACTCAACTGAAAACAGCTTCCGCAAATTTTGGCACAAAGCCAGCAATTTTCTGGGGAGGCATAAGTCGGTTACATCAACCTCAGTGTTCAACTGGTACTTATTTTATCAACCTATGAAAGGCAAAGTAGACTTCGGCGGAATTTGAACTCAGAACGTAAAGACAAAAGCTAATCCTTTCGTCCGGGGTACTAACGATTCTGCCCGCTCACCGCCCTGTTCACAGACGTCCAGTCATGATGGGTATATTGGACTTCGTATATTTGTATCCAGTGTCACTTTGATGGCATGCGCTGCCCTCTTACTCAATAATAATAATAATAGGGCCAGTAGTTTTTGAGGGGATGGGGAAATCGATTACATCGATCCTAGTATTCGACTTATTTTATCGACCCCAAAAGGATACATGTTAAAGTCAACTACAGCAAAAATTGAACCTAAGACATAAAGCCGGAAGAAATGCCGCTAAGCATATGGTTACGTAGATGTCCAGAATGCTAACAACTTTATGCCAGCTCGCTGCCTTCCATTTTATAATAACAACTGATATTTTCATCCATTACTCTTCTCTGCCTACATTTTCTGGGGGCGGAGGGTAGAGGCCTCATGCATTTCCTCTATAGGGGTCCTATCAAAAAACAACTCATTACACTTTCCGGGTGTATGCCTTCTTGGCTTTGGTCTGCCCCTTGCATCTCCTGCTCGTTGGTCCAGCCTGAAGAATCCATCTTGTGATTTTTTTTCTGCGACATTCTAATCGCATCACACCCGGAACTGTGACCTTTCAATGCGGAGATGTGTGGCTTTTAAGTGAAGATGTGTACAATTATTTTGTGATATATTTTTAGTAACATATCGATTTACATAGGCACTGGGTTTCAGATTTAAGATAGATAGATAGAAAATGAGGTTTCTTGCTCATGCCTTCCTGGACGCTGTTATTTATAAATATAGTGTGGAGGTGCAATGGCCCAGTGGTTAGGGCAGCGGACTCGCGGTTTTGATTTCCAGACCAGGCATTGTGAGTGTTTATTAAGGGAAAACACTTCAAGCTCCACGAGGCTCTGGCAGGGGGTGGTGTCAAACCCTGCTGTACTCTTTCATTCACTCTTTCTTCCTGTTTCTGTTGTGCCTGTATTTCCAAGGGGCCAGCCTTGTCACGCTGAATCTCCCCGAGAACTACGTTGAGGATACACGTGTCTGTGGAGTGCTCAGCCACTTGCACGTTAATTTCACGAGCAAGCTGTTTCCGTTGATCAGATCAACTGGAACCCTCGTTGTCGTAACCGATGGAGTGCCACGACGACGATAAATATAGTGTGACTGGAAATTGAAACTAGACTGTTGACCTAAGTTTAACTTTGGCTCCACAGCATCTTTTAAATTCACTTTTATTTATTCGCTGATTAACATAGATGAGGAAGGACAGCATCCCTGCCCTTTTCCTGGACTACTGGAAGAAAATGAGAAAGATCTTGCTATCGTCACACCTGGTCTGAAGACTTTGCTAAATAAAGGGGTACTACTGAAATACAGAGGTCCCTTAACAATACTACTTAAATACAGAGAACCTTTAACGGTACTACTTAAATACAGAGTTCCCAACACATCTACGTAACCCTAACCCTCTAACGAGTGTGCACTGTAAAAACATATCGTTACGTAGATGCATCGGGACCTCTGTATTTATGTAGTGCCAATAAAGGCACCCAGAATGTGTTAAACCATGATATGGCTAAGATAAACCAAGAATTAGCATAGTTTGTTTAGCAGGATTCTGCAAGTTTCCATCTACCCACTCATAGGGATTGTGCTGTCTGAAAGCATAGGCTCGCTGTGTAGTTGCTATTTGGGAACTCCACAGATTTAGAGGTGCAATGCTAATTTATGTATACTGTGGCAGTGTATGTAGGGACCCCAGTGTATTGTTTTGCTTGGAGATTTAAAATGCTATTAAAATAACCCTGCCCAAGGTTCTGGTAGAAGACACTGGCTCCAGGTGCTGTGCATTGAACTCAGACTTACAACCACATAGTTTTGGGACCAGCTTCCTAGCCACAAGACCAAGTCTATGACTTGTAAGCTTTCACTGAAATAGTATATCCTTGCGAGAGGTAAACAGGCTTTTTCAAACAGCTGGTCGTGCTACTTCAGGCTGATGACGAGCAAAGACTCAGAAACATGTCCCTGAATGCAGGCTAGGCTGGGTGGAGGAGTTTGTCTCCCCCTCGCAAAAATAAGGACACAGGAAATGTGTCAAGGCCTAATAGGAAGCGGTCCAGCTTCCTAGTGTTAAATAGCAGTAGTATGATTCCCTTATTGGGACTGTCACGTTAAGTTGGCAGTATACAACTACTTTAGGGTACGTCACTTTCCAAATATTGCCTCTGATCTTTGATGTTTTAAAAGCTTGCTTAATTTGCAGTGCTGGATTAAGATTCTGCAGGCCTCTGGAGTACTCTGAGGTCCTTAATAGTGATGTTTTCAATAATTTTTCACTTAAAATCCTCTAGTTGGTGGCGACCCCTGAACTGTGGTCCTTGAAGCCCTTGTCTTAATCAGTCACTGTTAATATATGAAATATATATAAGGGTTTAATGGGAGTTAGAAATTTTTAGAAATTGACTGAACTGAGTGGTTCTTTCCAAAATTGTCTTTTAAAGAACCTCTCTGACATCCGTTGACCAAATGCCAGAACTTTTTGATATGGTCCAGAAGTGAATACAGCTTTACTGCTCCAAGACATTCTATCAGCCGTTATTTCATCAACCTTTTATCTTTCAATAGGAAAACTGACAATTTCAGGAAATTTTCTGTTCTATATAATATTCTATATTATAGATCTGAGTAAGGCAGTGAGCTAACATCCCAAACAAAATGTTAGCAGTAGTTCTTCTGGCTTTATGTTCTAAGCTCAAATTCTGTCAAAGAAAACTTTGCTTTTCATCCTTTCAGGAGCTGATAAAATAAAGTACCAGTCTAGAAAATACTGGGGTTAGTAATAGACTAGCACCTTCCCCTAAACTTCAGGCCTTGTGCCTGTATTAAAAATAATTATTTCATCAACTTCTATTTTTCAATGGAGAAGACTGACAGTTTTAGACAACTTCATATTCTACATTATAGAATATATATATATATATATATATATATATATATATATGTATGTATGTATGTATGTATGTATGTATGTATGTATACACATATTTTTCCACTTCTGGCCGTATAGCCTTTTTTGTTTATTCTACTGTTTTGGTTTTCTGTCCGCCACTACATTCCTCCATGGTACAAATTTAATTTGTGGTCTGTGGGAAGAGCCATTTTAACGATGCATCCTGCCCTAACTCTTCGAAACGCCAGTGTTAGAATGGTGGCAGCTGATGAAGGAAATGTTCTCTATGTGGCCTGTGTGTTTTCTGTACTCTGTTTATTATTTTGTCTACGTTTTGTTTGCAATGTCCTGTACCCAGATATGCATCTATATATACAGGTAGATGTAAGTATGTGCATACATGTACGTATATATGCATATACTCATTTATTATATATATATATATATACATATATATATATATATATATATATATATATATATATATATATATATATATATATATATATATATACACAAACAAACAAATATGTCAATATCACTAATTAATGGGATTAGCCTCCTGGGAATATTAATTTCATATCACAAAACACTGAATTCCCTTGAGATATGTATTAAACAGCTAACTTCTACACAAGCATGTATGCAACTATGTCTACTGCTTCAGATCTGCAATCAAATATTTCTCTATGGGTTGTATATGAGCTTGCTTTGTAAATTGAGGCTTAGCAGTGGATCAGCGGTTAAATATTTCTTGATTCTGAAGAAGGCTAGTCTTTGTAAAGCTGGCATGTGGAGGGTTATCAAGAAACATTATCAGGAATCGTGGAGGTTTTAAGATGAGTGAGTGAGCTGTGGCATTATTCTTTTAATAAGAGTGGTGGCTGTGTATTAGTTGTGTTGAAGGGCATGAGTGTAAAAGGCACCCATGCCAGTGACATGTGAAAAACACCCAGTACACTTCGTAAAGTGGTTGGTATTAGGAAGGGCATCCAGCCACAGAAACCATGCCAAAAGAGATAGTTGGAGCTTGGTGCAGCTCTCTGGCTTACCAGTCTCAGTCAAACCTTCTGACTCCTGCCAGCATGGAAAAGAGACATTAAAGGATGACGATGAAGACCTCATCAGTAACAGTACCATTATAACCATCATTTTCATTGTTGCCACTGTCAACATCACTATTATCATCACCACAATTATCATTACCAGTCTTCTCAAGCACAGCATATCACCAAAGGTCTTGGACACTTGTCATTGCCTCCGTGAGGCCCAACATTCGTCACAATTATCATTAACATCATCATCATAACAACCATTGGCAACATAATCACCGTCACCACCCTCGTTTCTTACCATTATCATCATTATTATTTTTGCCATCATTGTCAGTCCTCTCCATCCAACTCATTCCTTTAACATCTATTTCACCATTTTTCTCAATCTTTTACCATTCTGTCAATGAACTCAAATATTGTAATTTCTGAATTTACCACTTCTTTCTAATCCTCACCCATGAACCACAATTATCATCTACAAACAATTGCTCTCTTTCACCCCCAAGACTCCTCTTCCATTCACCTTTCTAATACCAACCCACTTGAGACTAACCCTGGTTCCTGGTTTTGTTACAAACTTCTTATTTAGAAGTGATCTTTTTTTTTAAAAAAAAAAAGACCTTGTATCAAAATTTCACATTAATTTGTCTTCAAAATACCAGCTTAATAGTGACAAAGTTATTTTATTAAGTTCTTCGTATTTCAGAAGAAATATAAGAGGGTTAACATCGTTTCTATAAGTGCAGTTGTCTCCCCTACACACCGTTTCATTGCACATTCTAACTTCTAAACAGATCATTTATTTCTCTTCAAACCTACTTTCAATGTCCACAGCTCACTATCATACCTGTCTATTAACATTAGTGGATGACCTTCGTTCCCTTATCTAAACCAGAAATTAAGCTGTATCATTTGTTGAATAAACTGATCAAAAAAATTAATAATTCTTTCCACTATGACACTGTCAGAAATTTTGGGTGAAACGGGCTAATTAATTACATTGAGTGCATTTCTTGATACCTATTTATCGACCCTAATAGGAGTGAAAGGCAAAGTCGACCATGGCAAAACTTAACCCATTACCATTAAGATTTGTTAGTCAAATGTGTTCCTTATTTATTCATTGCTTTGAACTTACGACACATTACCTTGTAGCTTTGAGATTTCAATCGTGTGATTGTATATTTTTAGAATGGCATTGTAGGGTAGATGTGAGTGGTTGGATGTGGTCCGTTTAATATAAAACAGGGAGAACATTTGGTCCATATTATATATAATAACAGTTTATAGCAGAGACTCCAGCAAATAAGATCTGAAGAAGGAATTCTAATTCCAAAATATCATCGGACTATAGATAACAAAGTTACAACAGGTATATAGTCCATTTTTTCGTCTAGAGTGCATTGTTATACCTTTCTAAACTTTTTGTTCTTTACAAAGATATAGCCTCACAAAAACGTTACCTTGAAGTCTATTTTGTAGTGCAGCCTTCCTGATGAATATTCTGTCTCTTGTAGCCTGCTTCTTGTACAAAGTTGTCCTTGCCTGATTCAATGTGTCTTTTATAAGGGACAATAGAGTACAATCTGAGGAAACTTCTCTGCTGAGCAACCACACAGAGAATCCTCAGTTGGCATGTTAAAAATTCTGTAAGTCATTGAAATAGATAAAGCCATGCTAACATAGAATAATGTGTTTTCATGCACACACACACGCACGCTCACACACATATGCTCACATAAATATATTTGTGAGAAACAAAGAGGCTAAAACTGATTATTAATATTTTCAATGAATTCGTTATTTTTAAACACACAAACAATGCAGCAATCTATCATTTCAAATGTAAAAGCAACAATAAGCTGAGATTTTTAATTTGTCATGGAAAAAAAAGCAAAAGAATGTACTCATCTAAAGAAACAATAGAGTTAGCATGACCCTGTATAGTAAGGGATCTCTACATTAGACAGAATTATACTGTATTTGGTGTAGCAAAAGATCATCATCATCATCATTTAATGTCCACTTTTCCATGCTTGCATGGGTTGAGGCAGATTTTATATAACCAGGTGCCTTCTCGTCTCCTCCTATTTTGACTTGGGAGTTGAAGAAATTTGAAAAGCATAGCAAGCTATGGGATTAGCTACACTAATTAAAGACATTACTGTATAACAAAGTTAACATGTAGTCCAATAACTTTATTTTAACCCTATTTTATTTCGGAGCCTGTTTAAAAACAATTCTTATTCTTTTATTTTCTTTTTTTCTTATTTCAGATTTTGTTTGTGAGATGTTTCAATGGTTTTGTGGGTTTTGTTGTTTTTGTAAGTTTTTTTTTTCTTTTCTTTTTATTCTACTTTTATAAACTGAATGTTCCCTCATTTCTGTCAACAAATAATTGTAACATCGTTTGACCCTTTAGCATTTAAACCTGCCATAATATTCTGGCCTGAATATTCCATCTGTTTTACGTTCACAGCAGCCAAATCCAAGACTTTCACTCTTACCCCAAATACCATTCCAAAAATATAAACAATCACATCATCAAAATCTCAAAGCTCTGAGATAATCTATGATTAATTCAAAACAATGCAAGTAAATAAGCATTGCATTTGACAGAGTAATCTGAATGCTAAAGGGTTAAATTGAATAATCTTATATTTCTTCTTTTTTAAAGCCTCCAGTATCGTTGACACTGGAAGCTCCATTTATCTCTGTGCTTTAAAGCTTACTACCCTTATAATGCTTTCATTAACTGAATCATAATTGATTTGCTAATTGACCACAAAGATATAAAATATCTGAAGGTGAAGGTATGGCTCTCATCATCGTCATTTAACGTCCGCTTTCCATGCTGGCATGGGTTGGACGATTTGACTGAGGATTGGTGAACCAGATGGCTGCACCAGGCTCAAATCTGATTTGGCAGAGTTTCTACAGCTGGATGCCCTTCCTAATGCCAACCACTCCGAGAGTGTAGTGGGTGCTTTTCCATGCCACCGGCACGAAGGCCAGTCAGGCAGTACTGGCAACGATCTCGCTCGAATGTCTTTACATGTGCCATCTGGCACAAGTGCCAGGAAGGCGATGATGGGCACAGGTTCCATTGACAGTTTCGCTCTGTGGTAAGAAATGTGCTTACTCACCACATGGTTCTAGATATGACCCCCACAGCATGGTATCTTGGGCAAGTGTTTTCAACTATAGCCCTGGGTTGACCAAAGCCTTGTGAACAAATTTGGTTTGGTAAACAGAAACTGAAAGATGCTGAAAGGCATATAGCCCAGCGGTTAGGATGCTGCACTCGTGATCCCAGGGTTATCCTGCAAGTCTTATGATCAAAGTTATTCCAGTCATGACCATTCCAACTTTTTCCCCCCTCTCCTTCACCAGTTTAGCCATTGTTGCTCAGGTCTTCTGTATCCCCCCTCTTTTCATTGTATTTTTGTTTTATTACAGATATCATTCCTTATATGTTTGGTACAAGGTCATGTCAGAGAAAATTCATCTCCGGACTATCTTCTTGCCTGCAATTTAGTTAGTAAGTATATTAGTTAGTCTTAAGATCTACTGAATAGGACTGGTTTATCTCCAAAAGCATTTAACAATGACCATCATACCTTTTTATATATCTAATACTTCATAATTCATTACGTAGAAGCGCATCCATTAGTGATTAAGGTGTTGGACTCATGATTGTAAGATTGTGCTTTCAATTCCTGGACCTGGCAACACGTTGTGGTCTTGAGCAAAACACTTCATAATAAGGTTAAATGCTACATATATAGAAAATAAGAGAGGAGAGAGGAGAAAAGAAATGCAGTGGGGTTTAATGAAAGTGTGACTTTAAATATATTAAGGTGAGTAGCATTAGGCATGAGAGGAGATGATTTAAAATAAGATGATTTTAAATAAGCTATCGATTAAGAAAAAAATACAATAAAATAATTAAATAATGTAAAGTAAGATAAGGCAAAGGATAAAGAAATATATTGTGCAATGATATCCATCTGTAACCAAACTGACAGAATAAAATTTCATCCATATGAACCTGTTCTGAGATTGGTTGGTAACATGAGACTAAGATGCTGCCAATACACTTCTGTCTAGTTGCTTGATCTATGAAAAGAGTTGTGAATTCTCTTTCAAATCACATCTGAACCATCTTAAAAAAGGATCAAAACACAGAATGTATAAGTAGACTTGACTTTCATATTACCTTTCTACTCAAAGACCAGTCTCATCCAGACTCCCACAAATCTATTCTGTCTTGGGTCTATGTTACTTGCCTGTCCATTGTTTATTCATTCTTCTCATCATCATCGTCGTTTAACGTCCGCTTTCCATGGGTTGGACGATTTGACTGAGGACTGGTGGAACCAGATGGCTACACCAGGCTCCAATCTGATTTGGCAGAGTTTCTACTGCTGGATGCCAACTACTCCGAGAGTGTAGTGGGTGCTTTTACATGCCACCGGCAACAGCCACGCTCAAAATGGTGTATTTTACGTGCCACCTGCACAGGAGCCAGTTCGGGTATTAACTAAACTTCAATCATAAAGATATTTGAATACTCTGAACCAAAATGTTACTACAAGTAAAATACCGATTTCCTGAATACTAGTGGTCTTCAATCTCTTATAATCTGCACTAATTTACAAGAAGGGACTTCAAATTCCTGCAGTCTCCAGGCTAGTTTACTTGTACTTTACACAGTACAGTATTAATAAACTTACACCATGGACACTAATGGAAACCATGCCAAAACAGACAAATGGAGCCCGGGCAGCTGGCCAACACCTGTCAGGCCATTTACCCCATGCCAGCATGGAGAATGGACATTGAATTATGATGATGTACAGGTACCTGTACTTCATTTAATTACTTAAATTTAGTATTTGCTTAATTTGAAGTGTTTTAACCAATGTGACCACACCTGGTATAGAAATGTAATTAACCCCAGAAAGGTTCTCGAAAATTGATGTCATACCTGTGCTATATTTAACTGAGTCACCACCAAACACATACATTCAATTTTCTTTGTTTTTAATTTCTTTCAGTGAGCAGCCTGGTGGCATGTGCTGTGGTAAGTTCCAGTCTTCATATTCTACTACTCTACAAACAGTAATCCCTTGCAGTTCACCTATTGCAGTTTATTATTTAACCCTTTTGTTACCGTATTTATTTTGAGATGCTCTGTGTTTCTTACAAAGAATTTAGTAAAACAACTTAGTTATCATTAAGCTAGTGTTAGGAACATAAACTGATTCTATCTTAACCCTTTATATTCAACCCAACCACATCTGGCCCAAATATTCTACTTGTTTTATGTTCTAACTGGCTAGATCCCGCCTCTCATACCTACCTTACAATGTCATTCTAAAAATAATCACATCAGAATCTCGAGGCTACAAGATAATGCATGATTTAAAATGTGAATATATTTGACAAAGTTAACTGAATGCTAAAGGGTTTAAACTGGTCCATATCTGGCTTCTCACACCTATGTTACAATGTCCTTCTCAAAATAGACAATCACAACATTGCATGATTAATTCAAAATACTGAATAAATATGCATTACATTTGACAGAGTAATCTGAATGCTAAAGGGTTAACAGGTAAATGTTAATTGGTTAATTGGCATTTTAATGAAAGAAGTCCTTGAACACATCTGAAAAATCATTTATGGAAACTTAAGTCATTTGCAAAAAATAAATAATAAAAAGAAGAGACTTTTCCCAATTTATTTTGATCTTAAAAGTTTATAACAATATTGAAAAGAAAATCCTAAATAACAATTTGTTAGATGTTGATCTAAAAATGTTCACTGTAATTATCAATTTTCTTTTTACAAGTCATTAATTGAAAAAAATTTTTTTAAACCTTCAATGCAGGCTTGGTGGTACAGAAGTGGAGACTTGGTAAATATCCGACATTTTTTTGAGTATTTCTGAAATAAATTTTTTTCTTTTTTTTTTTGGTTCCTTTTCTGTTTTTTGCAAAGAGAATATAAAATGAAAAGAAGATGGCAGGATCCTTGAGGAACTCTGCCAATTTCGTTGATACTCTTTAATAGAATGTTTCAATTTACTGTAGTACTTCATCACCTTTTCCTGACAGTTCTTTGTATGAATGTATATATATATAATCAACAAGTTTGTAATTTTTGTGAATTATAAAAAATCTTGTGGAGAGGGAGGGAAAAAAAAAAAAAATTGAAACAAATGTAATTTTAAAAAATGAAATTTAGAAAAAAAAATTTTTTTTCCCCCATTGCAACAAATTAAATATAATACAACCCACTTCCACCTTCGTATTTTTTTTAGTTATATCCACACACACACACACACAAACATTAGTGGAAAATGACTGTTCCTTCTCTTATTACAGGCACCTGACAAATATTGGTTCTTGCTGGTTGTGGGTGCAGTAATCTTGTTCCAGTGCCTTACAACAGATATCTATGTGTTTCACAAGCAAATCAGCATAGCTCCTACTGCACCACCACCACCAACAACAACAAAATAATCTTCCTAAGTCACAGGACAATCAACTAAGACTGTATGTTGTTGCATCCTTTTTCTTTTTAATAACTGCTTTAGCCAGTTAAATCATTATGTAAGGACCTTCTTCCCCGTAGCACACAATTTAAGATTAAATAAAGGTTTCACCACAATACCACCACCACCAATTCTATATTAAAAATCCCTTTCCATTTGTTATGCTTTCCTTCCTATTCTAGTATTGAAGTTGTTAGGGTTTATTTATTTTCGTAAAGAACTTTTATTGCATCAGCTAAGCAACAAAGAAAAAGAGTTTACTTTTGCAAAGATAAATTACTTTTGACAACAAAAAAAAAAAGAAAATGCTAATTGTACAAAAACATATTTATATATATATAAAGCTGACTTCTGAGATGTTAAGACAACAAAAATGTCTTCCACTGATGTTGCAACAAAGACTTTCTAAATCTAATTCAAATCACAAATATTTTTGAACATCTATTTTTTTTCATTCACACTTTACATGGAGACTTAAATCTGTTTTCAATCTTATATATAAAAAATAAAATTGAAGTTAACCCAAAAGATTTTTTTTTCTTTTTTTTACAAATTCCTTCGTCACATTTCTAATTAACTAATTAATCAGCCCAGGCTGGGAAAGGTGCAAAGAAAGCAGATGGATTTCTATAATGGAAGATTATCATTATTTTTTTAAATCTGTGCGTGAGTAAAAGAAAGGAAAGAGATAAGAATAAAGAAAATAAAATAGGGGTGGCAGAGAGTTTTTTTTTTTCTTTTGGCTGGTCTGCAAGTTTGGGTTCAAATGGATTGTTTTACAAATGCGGAAGTAATTCTTTTTTTTCTTTCTGTAAAACACATGAAAAAAATATAATGGTTTTAATGCAGAGACACTGCATAGAAAAATTGTCAGGTTTGTGGACGTATCTGGCAGAGAGGAACTGATACCAAAGAGCAAAGGTAGAGAAGAAGGGGGTGGGGGTGAGTTACAGCAGGCTGGAAGGAGGGGTAGACAAGTGTGTGTGTGTCTAAGTGTGTGCGCACACGCAGCAAGAATAGAGAAGGAAAGTTCTGAGTGTTAACCATGAGAGGGGGGGGGGAAGCAGCCTTCTCCCTGAGATGGCTTCAGTTCTGTATGTACAAGATGGTGCCACTGCTAACTCAAATGGGTGGAATGGTCTAGCTGGGTGGTGGTGGTGGAGGGGCAACAAGCAGTGGATTCATTCCAGGATTCATGTCATATCCTCCAGGAGGCGGGGGCGGAGGGATCCCACCGTAACCGTGCTGGCTTCCTGGTGGCGGTGGTGGTGGAGCAACCGAAGTGCCGATCGAATGCATGGGTCCTTGTTGCCATGGAGGCACGTTCGATGGTGGTGGTGGAGGAACGGCTGCATTCTGCCAAGGAGGCCCAGATGGAGATAATTGCTGGGGTAATCCACCTGGAGACAGAAATATTAGTGAATTATTACAAAGAAAAACTATATGAGTATATGCATATAGATGCATACCTGGGTACATGACGTTGCAAAAAAAACAAGAAAAAATGATAAACAAGGTACAACAAACAAACAGGCCACATAGAGAACATATCCTTCATCAGTTGCCACCATTAAAACACTGGCGTTTCGAAGAGTTAGGGCAGGACGCATATATATATACACACACACACACACAAAAAGTAGCAGTAAGAGCAACAATTCCCACAAAATTAAATATACTAATGACAAGTCCCTTAACTCCTTGGGGGTTGTTGCAGTTACGCAGCATATCTTGGGTGAGAAAGCCTCTCTAGGCTAAACTCATTTCTAGAGCTGAGTGAACTCGAGCAACATCAGTTGAAGAGTTTTGCTCAAGAACACAACAGATTGCCCGTTCTAGGGATCGAAACCACAATCTTACTATCGTGAGTCCAACACTCTAACCACTAAGCCACGTGCCTCCACAAAAATACACTATAAGACAACTAAAATATCTTGGGTTCTCAATAGGATATATTGCTACACACACATAGTTTTAGGGAAAAGAACCAAGGTTTATGAACTCATCGATGAAAATCCACTGTCACATATAGAAAAATTAATAAGTAAAAGCACAATAAATAAGAATAAGATAATGATATTTGGATTTTTATCCCTAATATTATTATATATATAGACACTATAGGCTACATGATAAATATATACTCAAAGTAGATAAATCAACACTATTTCACAGCAACTATATTTGTGTGCGTGTGTCTACACACATTTTCATCATCATTTGACATCCATCTTCTCTGCTGTCATGGGTTAGAATCGTAGTTGTGATCAATGCCAGTCTCACGTAACTGGCATGTAAAAAGTACCCATTACACTCTTGGAGTGGTTGGCATGAGGAAGGGCATCCAGCTGTAGAAACAAATCGACAACACTGCTTGCCATAACTTTCATACAAACGACCACAGTTCTAAACACACATACACACACATATAGGCCTAGGGCTATAGTAGAAAACAAGTGGTTGGGAGGCAAATATCTCGACTACACAGCCATGCCAATCTACTATTATAATTTTTTGAAAATGCTACTGTGGATTTCCAGTAATGTATGCGCAATGATATATAGTAACTGTCTGGAGTTAACTGCAGCATACCAGCAAATACACTTCAGATGGTAAAGATTCCAATTATATCAGAATTTGTAGCAAAATAAATTTTTAAAAAGTGTGATGTCACACAAACATATATATATATGTATGTGTTTGTGTGTATGTATATATATATATATATATATATACATACACACAAGCCTGAGGCTATAGTAGAAGACACTTGCCCAAGGTGCCACACAGTGGGATTGAACTCGGAACCATGTGGTTGGGAGGCAAGCTTCTTACCACAGTCATACCTGTACCTATATACATATATACATTAATATTTAGCAGAAGCAACAGTTAATAATATTTAGCATTACCAAACATATATCCATACACACATGCATACATACATACATACACAGAGCTACTGTTTAAGCATATCTTTTAGGTCTTCAAAATCTTGTGTATTCCAAACTTACCTTGAGAACTCATCCAGGGCATGACACCGGCGGACTGGCTATTTGGTGGCGGTGGTGGTGGAGGAGCAGTCAATAAACCTGGCGGAGGTGGTGGCACACCTGCTGGGAAAAAATACATAAATCAATCAGGCCAAAAATCACTGCGAGATGAAATGTAATATTATTTGCAATAGCACAGCATTTTCAACAGGGATCCACCGAAGTGCTGAAGCACTGAGAGTGGCAATGTAACAACTCGTTTGTAAATTCCGTCACATGTCCCAGAGATCAATCCCCCCCCCCCCACACTATAATAAGCTACTGGGGTATAAACAAAACGAGGAGATCTGTTGCTAATGAAGAATTTCACAATTTACCTTCCTGTTCAACAAATAAAAAAAACAAAAATGTTGGTGTCGTTTATCATTTTTATCTTTTACTTATTTCAGTCATTGGACTGTGGCCATGCTGGGGCACCACCTTAAAGAATTCTTAGTTGATCTCGCTAAGTTAAGGGAATATAAACAAACCAACACCGGTTGTCAAGCAGTAGCAGCAAACAGACACACACACACACATATATATATATATATACACAAACATAATGGGTTTCTTTCAGATTCCGTCTACCAAATCCATTCACAAGGCTTTGATTGGCCCAAGGCTATATAGTAGAAGACACTTGCCCAAGGTGCCATGCAGTGGGACTGAACCTGGAACCATGTGGTTGGGAAGCAAGCTTCTTACTATACAGCCAATATATATATATATATATATATATATATATATATATATATATATAGCCATGCCTGCGCCTATCTTATTTTTTTTACCTTCTAATTGTTGCAGTCATTAGATTAGACTGTGGCCATGCTGGGGCACCACCCTGAAAAATTTGTAGTTGAATGGATCAACCCAGTAATTTTTTTACTTTTTTCAAGCCTGGTACTTATTCTATCGTCTCTTTTGCTGAACTGCTAAGTTTACGGGGACATAAACACACCAAAACCAGTTGTCAAGTGGTGATGAGGGACAAAAACACACACACATTAATATGTATAAATGTATTTGAATTTCTTTCAATTTCCATTTACCAAATCCACTCGCAAGGCTTTGGTTGCTCCAAGGCTATAATAGAAACCACTGTGAGACTGAACCTAGAACCATATGGTTGCGAAGCAAGCTTCTTACCACAAAGCCATGCCTGCCCCTGTATAATTTCTCTTAAAACATCTAGTTGGACAATTGCTAGTTCTGCTTACCAAAAGTGGCCCACTTGACAGGCAAAGGAGAGAAACAAGAGCTGTTTAACTGTTTGAAACCAAGATTTTTTGTTTCGATTTTTTTAGGAGGGATAGTAACCATAGTTGCTTGGAAAAAGAAAGGAAAATCTTTAAGAAAAAAAACAAAAAACTTACCAACAGCACTTGATGAAGTTTGTGGGTTCTGTCCTGAGGGTATGGCCTGCTGCCAGGGTGGCAACTGTTGAGGGTTCGAGAACAAGCTGGGTGGAGGTGGTGGAGGTGGTGGCGGAGGTGGCACTCCAGGAGGATACTGAGAGCTCTGTGTATGATTAGGAGGTATGGGAACACCCTGTGGCTGGGGGCCTGCATTGTTTGCATGGGGTTGATTTTGGAATGATGCAACCATGTGAGGAGGTTTATGAGGTTGAGGTGTAGCTTGCCATGGAGGATTCAAAGCCTGAAAGAATGGAGGAGGAGTAAAAAATGAGAACTTTCATCAACACATTAGGAGACATTTAAGAACCACAACATGCTCACTATCTGGACAAATTGATATTTTCCAAGTACCATTTGAGCGTGATCGTTACCAACATCGCTTTCCTGGCACGTGAAAAGACATTCGAGCGAGATCGTTGCCAGTACTGCTGGGCTGGCTCCTGTGCAGGTGGCACATAAAATACACCATTTTGAGCGCGCCGTTGCCAGTACCTCCTGACTGGCCTTCATGCCGGTGGCACGTAAAAGCACCCACTACACTCTTGGAGTGGTTGGCATTAGGAAGGGCATCCAGCTGTAGAAACTCTGCCAGATCAGATTGGAGCCTGGGGCAGCCATCTGGCTTGCCAGCCTTCAGTCAAACCGTCCAACCCATGCCAGCATGGAAAGCAGACATTAAATGACGATGATGATGAGGGTAAATATCATTTCCATGTAAAGATGTTACATTAATTACTGGTTCAAGGTACTATTACATTAACTGCCCACCTAATAAGCTAGTCTGTTCAACATTTTCAAATATCAACCACCAGTACCCACTGGAAAATATATGGTAAAGATTTTAAACATATACTACTGCACATATATGACACATACAGGAACAATCCTAGTGACTGTCCAAACTATTTTTATACATTTAGTAGCATTCTATACGATATAATCCCCCGATATATACTCAATAATATTCAAAGTACAGTGATAGAAAAAAGAAGATATTCTCTTCTACTCAAGGCACAAGGCTCGAAATTTTGGGAGGGCCAGTCAATTAGATCGACCCCAGTATGCAACTGGTACTTAATTTATCGAGGATGAAAGGCGAAGTCGACCTCGGCGGAATTTGAACTCAGAACATAAAGACAGACGAAATATCGCTAAGCATTTCGCCCGGCATGCTAACGTTTCTGCCAGCTCACCGCCTTGATAAAAAAGAAAAAAAAGATGTTACATTACCAGTGTGCAGTGAAGTTACAGTAAGTTTATACAGAAGTGTTATAATGACTTACCATTGGATTTGGAGGTGGTTGTGAATGAAAAGGTGGTCGATTGAATGTCTGAATATTGCCCTGTTGAATGTTTGACTGTTGTGGAGGTGTTTTCTGAGGTGGTGGTGGTCCTTCACCAAGTTCTGCCATCAGTGACATATACTAGAAATAAGGATTATATATATATATATATATATAGACATTAGTGTTTCAAACAGAAAATAATTGCACACACTCAAGTACACAAGTCGTAACAGATCAATGCCATCATATCACTACATGAAAATTTTTTAAATGTTTTTTTTTTTAACCTTATGAGGAGATTTTAACAAAGGGTGTTGGTGAGAATACGGCACAAGGAACAGGAAGAAGGGAAAAGCCTCCTTCACTAAATAGGGGAAGATACTATTTGAGAAGAAAACGAGGAGCAATAGTTCTCTGCCAGATGTTGAGAGGCTGAAGCTTGTTTGGGAGACAAGCCCAAGTGTCTTACTATGGACATTACATGTGGGTAGAAATATACTACAAACACTGGTGCTGGCATGGCTGTGTGGTTAAGGAGTTCGTTTTCCAATCATGTAGTTTCAGGTTCAGTCCCATTGCATGGTGCTTTGGGTAAGTGTTTTCAAGAAGCCTCTGTGTGTGTGTGTACGATTACATGTGTGCTCCACAACTGTCACTTCACCTGTCAATTTTGTCCCTAAGCTTTGCACTCAAGGGAGACGTGTGAAATAACCTGGAGTCATTTCCCCTTACTAGGAAAACAGGTAAAAGTTAGTGATGGGAAGGACATCCAGTCATAAAACAATGCTGCGATAATATATTTGTCTAATCCATGCGAATGATTTGTCTAATCCATGCAAACAAACAAATGAAAAGACTGCTTTAAAATTAAATCAGAAAGTAGTTGAAACAGTCGTTATTAGTGGAAATATTTACCTCACTGTCCATCTTAGCTCTGTCTGCTTGTGATCCCTGTTGGATTCTGATTGGTTCCCCAGGTCTGAAAGAGAAAACAACAATTAAACCAATAATGCAAGACAACTTTCAAACTTAAACATACAAAACATTGTCTGCTAACATCACCCACATAAATAGTGACAGGCTTCCTGTATCATCATCATCATCATCGTTTAACGTCCGCTTTCCATACTAGCATGGGTTGGACGATTCGACTGAGGACTGGTGAAACCGGATGGCAACACCAGCCTCCAATCTGATTTGGCAGAGTTTCTACAGCTGGGTGCCCTTCCTAACGCCAACCACTCCGAGATTGTAGTGGGTGCTTTTACGTGTCACCCGCACAAAGGCCAGTCAGGCGGTACTGGCAACGGCCACGCTCAAAATGGTATATTCTCCAAATATATGATGGCAGTTTCTTTATGTCTGAGGGTCATGAGAAAGTGACACACCCTCAAGTGGTTATATAAACTGATCTTTGATACTACAAGGATTTTCTATCTACCTGCGCTTAATAGTTTTCAAGTGAGAATCAGTCTGTGTAATTGTATCTCGTTAAGACATGGGGTTTGACTACAACGGCTTAGGGGCCCAGGAGAGCTACGGTGATCAGCAAGTTGTAGGTTTTACATTGGAGAGGGTTCCTCCTAGGTGAATTGTCTTACAGGGCTGGAGAGCTCCACCAAGCTTGGAGTTGCTGGAAGGGTGTCAAAGAGGGTACTGGAGGGACTGAGGGACCCCACTCCTTGATTTACTGTCAGATCGACAAACATTAATAAACTACGTACATACCTTACGTACACACACACGTTACATGCACACATACATTACATAACTTTACATGCATACAAGCATGCATTACACACACACATTACATACATGCATTGCATACACGCACTGCATAAACACACACATACATTCCATACACTACACACACACATTACATTATACACACGCACTACATACAATACATACATACACACACATTACATGCACACTACATATGTTATATTCATTACATTGCATACATACATACATTACACATACACTACATACATACATACATTACATTGCATGCATATATACATACATACATACATTACATTACATAACATATATACATTTCATAACATACATACACAAAATAATAAAACAACTAAAATACCTCTTCTGTTTGCAGTCCTGAGCTAAATGTCCTGTTCCCGCACATATTGAACATATAATAGTGTTGGTGATAATAGTCTGTGCCTGCTGCAGCTGTTTCAATTTACTGAATAAAAAAACGAAATTTAATAAAAGGTAAATCAATATCTCAAAATGAAAAGTGAGAGGAAACAAACATTTTTTTTCCAAACAATAAAAATCCTGAACCAATTCAGAGTTTAGAATGTTTACTTACGCAAGACCATCATTCTCCCGAAGTGTGCCATTGAGGAGAGCAAGTTCCCGAAGCTGTTGTCGTCTCAAGTCATTCTGTCCTTCAGGAACTTCGATTCCTTGGCGGATTATTTCTTTGATCTAAAAATATATTTGGAAAATGAAAATAATAAAAAACTTGATGAGACAGGCCTTTGTAGATTTTTTTTTATTAATAACCGAGTTTAATCTACAGTTAATATTGCTTCAGCAGGCTTACAACACTGAGTAGAATAACAACTGAGTTGATGAAGAGGAAACAAAAGAGCAGGGGACGAAAATTGTTAAGAGAAAAGAGAGGAGATAGAACAGAGGATACAAAGGGACAAGGGAGAAGGCAGAGTAGAAACAGGATAGAGGTGGCCAAGTTGTTGTTGTTGTTGGCACTGTCGTTTACGACGTCGAGGGTTCCAGTTGATCCGATCAACGGAACAGCCTGCTCGTGAAATTAACGTGCAAGTGGCTGAGCACTCCACAGACACGTGTACCCTTAACGTAGTTCTCGGGGATATTCAGCGTGACACAGTGTAACAAGGCTGACCCTTTGAATTACAGGCACAACAGAAACAGGAAGTAAGAGTGAGAGAAAGTTGTGGTGAAAGAGTACAGCAGGGTTCGCCACCATCCCCTGCCGGAGCCTCGTGGAGCTTTTAGGTGTTTTCGCTCAATAAACACTCACAACGCCCGGTCTGCGAATCGAAACCGCGATCCTATGACGGCGAGTCCGCTGCTCTAACCACTGAGCCATTGCGCCTCCACAGGTGGCTTAGTGAGAAAAGACAAAGATCTGTAAGAGACAACAGAGACAAGTGTCAAACAGACAGAGAAAGAGCTTTGCAAAAAGAAAAGGAAAATAGTCTACCTTTTCAACAGCCTTTTTAACATTTTCTGGATTATGTGCAGTGACATAGGCATGCAGGGGTTCATCCTCTCCAGGTAAGGGTTGGCCATCTTTTCTTCCAATTTTACCTTCTTTCACTGAACCTTTGCCACGGATAATAATTTTGGCACCAGTCTACAAAACAGAGTTATTCATGGAATGAATAGAGCATGGAGTAAATATTTATACAAATGTGAAGGTTTCTTAATTAATACTAATAGATATTCAACTCTTTAAGAAATTGTGACAAAGAGACAAACTTTCTTATGAAACCATGTCATTTGATCTTATTTCACAAAGTTCTGATATTATAAAACTACATTATCAATTGTTACTTTTCAGTATTAGTAGACAAGAAAAAGCATATTCATGACATTCAGAAAGCAAAATTACCTCCTTTTCAAGATTTTTCAAAGTGTTTCCACGAGGTCCAATTAACAAGCCAACAAAATTGATATCAGGATGTAATTCTTGTGGTATCATCACTTTATCACTGACTCGAACAATTGGTGGCCTGGATGAGAAAGAGAACAAATTAGGGGTTAAGAGTCTTAACACATTAATTGCTTAATAGATAATATAGTATTAATTACTGTTTTATATTTATTTTTTCCATGTTTACCACACTACCATACCTGCACCTACGCTCAATTTTTTTTTTTTTTTTTACAACAGTATGAGAGGAAGGACATGGTTTTGTTTTTCATTTTTCTGGGGTCAGTGAAATGAAGAACCTGTCAAATATTTTGGACCAATATAATCAACTAACCTTCAAGGAACTTACACACGAGTTTCTTTCAGTTTCCATCTACCAAATCCACTCAAAAAGCTTCAGTCAGACCAAGGTGCCACATATTGGGACTGAAACTTGACCCTTCTTACCACACAGTCATACCTGCAACTCTTTGAAAACTTTCAGAAAGGAAACAATGCTAAGAATAAGGAGTGCAAAGAATATAAATTGTAAATCATTATGAGGATGAAGATCATCATTTAACATCCATTTTCAATGCTGGCGTAGGTTAGACCAGGGTTTTTCAAACTGTGGTCCGCGGAAAGCCAAGACAGGGGGTCCGTGCAGAGCCAAGCAAGCACATCCTTCTCACTAAGTATGTATTAAAAAAATCCTGTGTGTATAATTGACAATAAACCTATTTGCTAAATATTGTTAAATAAATAAATGTAAAATTATATGTTATTTTAAGCAAATATTTATGTATAAATTTCATAAGCGTTTATAAGGTAAAGCCTGAAATATAAAGGGGTCCGCAAGCCAAAAAGTTTGAAAACCCCTGGGTTAGACAACTTGGCAAGAGCTGGCAAGCCAGAGGACTGCACCAAGCCCCACCGTCTGTTTTAGCAAGGTTTTTTTTATGGCCGGTAGCCCTTCCTAGCACCAACTACTTTACAGGATGAGGAAATTAATTAGTTGTAGTAAGACAAACAGATCATTACTTGTAATCTGCTGGTGGTTTATAATCAGCATTCAGCTCAAACGCCTGTTGGATCAACCGATGACGATCTTCTTCCAGTTTTTTCCTGGTACGATAATCTCTGGTGTTTAACCGTTTCCCTTCATGATTATATATTGGTTCAGGGGATGGTGATCTGTGGAATAAAAGAGACGAATCAGCACAGACATAGCGACGTGGTTAGAGTCCAAAGAAATAGATGGGCAAAAAGGTAAAAACCTCTAAACAGGTGTCAAGGCACTACAGGTGTTAAAAGCTAACAAAAAGGGAATTAAATCTAGAGAGATTTGTGATAATAAATTAATAAATCTGTTAAATTTACACTACAGCAAAAAAATTTTTTTTAAATAACAACAAAAGCAATTTAAGTAGATTAAGAAGGAAAAAATGTTGGCCAAAAGAATTATGAAATGGTTTTCCTAAAGCTATAATGACTTTCTGTGAACTTATGTTTAAGAGATTTAATATGTTAAGGTGCATGTTAAAAAGAAAGGTAATTAAGGACAAGGGTAAGTTAGTGTAGATATATCGCATAATCTCTACAACAAAAGGTTTCATTTAAGAGAAAAAAAATAAAAATCCAGGCAAAATTCTTTTGGGGGAAAATACTTATTACAGAATTTAGAAGGGAAAAAATGCTGGTTGCAAGAAGAATATGGCTAGATTACAAGAATGTCAACAATCATAAGTCGGAGATTTTAATTAAACAAAAATATTTTAGGAGAAAGCTTGATATCGCAACTTAAAGATTTTCATAAATAAATAAAAAAAATAATAACTTCCTTTTTAATTGCCAATTTTAGTTTTTGTTTAAATTACCAAAAAAAAAAAAAAAAAAGATGATATCATGTCTGGTAATGTAATTATTATAATTTACCACACCTATAAAATTCCTTTAATTAAAATATCTTCAATATCCTCAACTGAAGAAAATGACACTGTCTACGTTGAGACGGTAAAGATTTAAAAAGAAGAATGAGATAGTAAAAGATGATAAGCCAAGACAGCAACTATTTGTGATGGTGATGACAGATGACTAACACAATGTACAGATGACTAACACGGCAATTATGTGAGAAGATGAGAAGAGAGTAAGAGTGATTAAGGCAGCAACTATTTGAGACAGTGATAGCAATGTATGGATGGTTAATGCAAATATCTGAGAAGCTGAGTTAGCCATCCATACACTGTTACCCCATCATCTGAGATGGTATTGTCGTCTTAGCCAGCCATACATTACTATTACAGCCATCTGAAAGAGTTGCTGTCTTTACTATCCTTAAGTCGACAGTCAATATCTCATACATTGTCATCACCACCAACTTATTATAATGGCAGTGATTGCAATGTATGGATGACTAAGCAACTATATGAGACAAAAGCTTAAATAACTGTTTAACACGGTAGTGACAGCAATACATGGATGGTTAAAACAATATGTGGATGGCCAACACAGTTATTCAGAGGGTGGTAACAGCAATATATGGATGATTAAAGAAGCAATGTATGGATGGCAAGACAATTATTTGAGGTGGTGAGGATAGCAGGATTTGGAAAACTAAGATAACAGCTATACGCAGTGATGCTGACAGAAATCTATGGATGACCACAGACTATTTGAGAGAGTAGTGATGACAGCTAGTTATGGATGGTGATGACAAAGTATGGATGGATACGAGAGCAACTATTTCAGATAGTGGCGGTGACAGCCAAGTCAGAATTTAAACCTGATAATGGGTAGTAGATAACTGTAAATCAATTGGACTTTCTGTGTCTTAAAAAAAAAATACGTCCAAGTTGCTAGAATAAGTAAATTACAAATGAAAAGAAATCTTTGTTATAAATTCCAATGCATTGAAGTCACCTTGCTGAGCAAAAAGACCATCTATTGAACCTAGCAACCAACCAAGATGCAGACTAAACGACCACAACAAAAAGACCATGAGAAGAGTTAAAAGGAAAAACTCGAAGATGAAATCAGATGAAATAAATCTACTCTAGAAGAAACAAACTAAAGTTTGCAACAGAAACTGCACAGAGATAGATTAAATCCTATCAGTTAGCAATTATGTAATGTACCTAAAACAGTTATCTTGTGTATATAAGAGTAGGTGTATGAGTGAATATTAACTTTAAGTGCATGAGAGTGTGTGTATAATATATACACACACACACACACACATCTATACACGTATACACACACACAAGTCTGGGCTCAACTCAATAATAGCTTAAAGTCATTCATTGGAACACAATGTAGTTGAGATCATTTTGAGATTTGCTTGATATATATATACACACTTGGTTACCTCAATATACACACAAAGACACTGCACAACTAAGTGTATGTATATAAATGTATTTATGTGTGTGTATGTGTGTGTGTGACTATAATTATGCATAATTATAATTCCTGTTATTTTCTGTAATCCTTAGACTGAAAATTCAAAAGACAAGAGAGAGGAACAACCAGAATGTATTATCAGGTTATTTGACAGTCATGATGCAAAATGAAGTAAAGTGAATAATTCTTTCTATTATAAGGTATAAGAACCGTAATTTCAGTGGATAGGGATAGTTGATTACATTGACCCCAGTATTCGACTGGTACTTATTTTATTGACCCTGAAAAGCCGACCTCGACTGATTTTGAACTCAGAACGTAAAAGACAAAACAAAACGCTGCTAAACATTTCGTCTAGCATGCTAACAATTCTGCGAATTGAAACATTTGGCTACAAAAAGCAATTGCATTATTTCAAGCAATTCCGAATTAAATATCACTGCGAGTTGGTTGATCAGTTGAGATGTGATCTATAAGACTGTCTAAAATTGGAAAAATTAGGGAGGTGGTTGACATCCAAGAAATAAGGTATTCTAGCACTCAGCTCTATCATCAAGTAAAATCTGGCTTATCATCATAGATTACAAAGATATAATACCAGCATCATCAAGCAGTATTCCATACAGGATATTTTAAAAGATATATTACACGCATTATCATAATAACCATTAAGCAGAAGAACATTCATTTCAAAAATATGTCAAACAATTAAAAATAGTAATCAAAACAGCAAAAAATACCCCCAAATTAAAAGAAAATGAGAGGAATGGTTATTATTATTGCCTTTAAAAAAAATTCTCACAAGTTTACTACTGCTACTACTACTACTAATAATAATAATAATAATAATGAAAATAGGCACCTCTTTGCTACAAGTGTGAAAACAATTGTATAACTGTGGAGTTATATTACTGATTATGCAACAGAGTGAAAAATATGGTGTAGTTTTAAAGCCATAATGGAAATCCAATTTTGTATTATATACCACTCAGCAGAAAAGTAACCAGGAGTAAAAGCTGGAAATGGTATTAATTTGACAATTATTAACCTTTTTATTTCCTACCCAGCCACTACTACTGGAAACTTTCATGGTCTTTCATTACCAACCGACCAGTTACCACTTGTAAAATTACATATTTATATCTAAAGGATCATATTAATATAAATTAATTATTTTTCACTAAACGAACACTTCCTGTACATCATCCAACATTTCGTAATGGCATATTGGGAAATTTGTCTTTTGGATAGCTTTTTTAAAAAAAAGCTTTTTTTATTCCATATTTGTTACCTTTTCGTCTTATCAAGTCTTCCAACTTAGTAACTCGTAATGCAATTCATACACTAAATTGTCAGGAACGCAGGGGATGCAACTATTTGCAATGCAATTAAGGATAAGCTGTTCATAAGAACAATCACTTGGAAGAAAGGTAAAAGCCTGTTAGAGGATTATCTCTCTAAATCCAACAGATTTACATAAAAAAATTGAGTAGCTGATGGTTGCAAGTGACTGCGGAGTATGCCAACATCAGTAAAGAAGAGCACCAAGTGGACATTCAATTTAAACAACTGTCCCACATGCATTCTTTAAGATTGCATTAAGCAGAGAGGATGTTGTACAATTTTTTCCATGAAAGAAATGAGTGTTTGTGTGTGTGTGTAATTTTACTTTTATAAATTATTTCATTTGTAAATTTACCGTGTTTTCAATTTTTACAAAAATTTTATTTAGCTGAAATTTGAATTTAATCAGTAAGGTGAGTTACAAAGACTGCTTCATTAATAATATTAATCTTTTAATTTTTCTTTGTGTGTGTGTGTGTGCATGTGGTATCTATGTATACATTTGCAAATTCATTTTATTTCATAATTTTCTTCAAACTTTTGGTAAATTCCAGTATTTCAGGCTATTTTCCCTTTATGGAGCACCTTTGTTTATACAAACTAAAATTCTGTTGTAAATCCAATTCGCAAAACTTTTTAGTACTACAATTACCATATATATATACACATATATATGTATGTATATATATTACGGATGTGCTACTAAGAGTTTTTTGCTTGGCGATGTGGGTATGGGCAGGTTTTTATAACACACCTTGTGTCTCCAAGCAAGAGAATATTAGCTCATATCTTTGTACTGTGTACATTAAATGATATTTATCTATTACTGGATAGAGGACATTTTTGTTGATCTTACCCTAACAGCAAATTCTATTATATATATGTGAACAAAAATTTAAAGAATTCACTGAATTTATTTTTAATTAGAGTAGATTTAAGACAAAAATTCGTCTACAGATTTATGTACAAACCATTTTTGCTCCAAACACCGCATCCATATATCACTAAGCAAAAAAAGTTACAGTCGTTTAACAAAACTGACTTTAGTTCTTAATTATTTTAGAAATTAATTAAAACATACACATAAAGGGTATGTTTTAGAAATGCTGTAATGAAAAATAAATTACTTCTGAAATTCTATTCATAATATTCTTAGACATTTTGAATACCAGCCCATCCAACATTAATTCTGGCTCCATGTTACTAACCCATATTCAAATATTTGTATCTAAGTGTTGACCAAAATCCTATCATCTAAATAATAACTATATTTAAGTTATTAAACATTTTCTTTATACTGTTTCAAATACTCCACTGAGCCATGGATTTTAAAACAATATAGCAGTTTTATATAATTTACAAATGTTACATCTATAAAAGATTGTCTTTGATTTCATTCCCTGGTTTTATCAGTTAATTTGTCATATATATATATATATATATATATATATATAAATTATGCCTTCAATTTCACTTCATAGTTAAGATAACATTTGTTCTATGTCGACATACAAACACCATAGCAGAATAATTTTAAGGAAATAAATGCCCTCCCAAGTCTTTAAATTTGTAGACAGAAAGTTTGAAAAAGTTGAATTTAATATCTATGCCTTAAGTAAATGATAAAATTGAACAGATGTATATTAGAATTATACAAGTTCATTACTACAAGCTTGCAACAGTGGGGGGCAGTAGAATTGGATTTACACGATTTTTAAACACAGGTGCTACAGACCAACTGCTGTGATACATCATTTTAAATGAGAAAGAAAAAACAGAGACAAGCTGATCATAGCTAGAATACGTTTTGGTCTGTTCAGTCAGGAATAGGGGGAGGTGGATGAATGCACAACAATCACACATCACCTAATTATCAAGAATATCTTAATCAATCATAAAATGTTGAACTCCGTCATTAGCTTTACCATCTTCCATGTTTCTGTTTTTAAATTTTTGCTCTCTTACAATAGAGTTAACATAGAATTTCAATATTTGTCTCTGCATTTTTTTTTTCCTCTCCCACCATAACAGTTGCAGAAGCAATATTGCAGCTGCACAACAGCTTTTGCATAAACACACAATGCAGCCAGCCAGTGTGCTTGCTTTCATTCAACAGCTGCATCCTACCCACTGTGCCTTTATACACTTAACACCACTTCGGTATAAGGTGAAATGTCAACAAAACAAACAAACCACTGTACTAAACCCAAACAATATTCAAACACCATGGAGGTATAACATCACGTACACGAGTGCAACTACCACAGCTTGAGCCTTTATGTTGTCACTCAACATGCCAGAATTATTGTTGGTGGCACTCCGTCGCTTACGACGTCGAGGGTTCCAGTTGATCCGATCAACGGAACAGCCTGCTCGTGAAATTAACGTGCAAGTGGCTGAGCACTCCACAGACACGTGTACCCTTAACATAGTTCTCGGGGGACATTCAGCGTGATACAGTGTGACAAGGTTGACCCTTTGACTTACAGGCACAACAGAAACAGGAAGTAAGAGTGAGAGAAAGTTGTGGTGGAAGAGTACAGCAGGGTTCGCCACCATCCCCTGCCGGAGCCTCGTGGAGCTTTAGGTGTTTTCGCTCAATGAACACTCACAACGCCCGGTCTGGGAATCGAAACCGCGAGTCCGCTGCCTTGACCACTGGGCCAATGCGCCTCCTCGTGCCAGAATTATACAAGTTCATTACTATAAACTTGCAACATGGAGGTAGTAGAATTGGATTTACAAGATTATCAGATACACGTGCTACAGACCAACTGCTTTGATACACCAGCCTATCTTAAATCACACCTTAAATAAAGACACACTGAATTGTATGGTACGTACTAAAATAGATTGATTATAGCTGAAATGTCCTTAATTATAAGTCTGCTTGATCGGGGTTGACCTAAAGATAAAAATACCAACCTCGATCTGCTAGAAATAGCAGTGAAATCTCCCCCACTGTTTTTTATAAAGGGAAAATAATGCATGCCAAGAATAATGTAGCTCTGGATCACAGCTTGAATACTTGATCACAGGTTTGTTTAATCAAGACTAGCCTAGGGCTATACAGCAACAGCTCGTAGAAAATTAGTTTTCAATCATCAAAGAAATTTCTAATTAACCTTTCTCTCGTGTGATCTACACTTAACGCAGTGACAAATCATTAGCTGTTTTAGTTTTGGGATTTTGTTTTAATCTAGAATTGTAGCTGAACTTTTCTCTTCTAAATTTAATCATTAATCCCCACCTGTCAGAAATAATCATTTTGATTGATTGAAAATGGAGAAAAAAATCATTTAAAAGTGCATAAAGTTTTGTTAGGAAATTCTGTTTTTTATATATATATATATATACATATACATATATATATATATATATATATATATATACATATATATATATATATATATATATATGAGGAGTCAGCAATTCTTTATTTGGATTAATTTGTAAATATACAATTATATTGTATAATGCTAAATATACACATTGGTGCAAACATACGGAAATTAATACATGAATAAAGGCTATGAAACAGGTCTAACTGTATGGAAGTCAAATAGAAAAATAAATATCTTCACCTTTCACACCAGACTTTATGCTCTCACACACACACACACACACAGATTTTAATGTATAGGGGGAAAAAGTACTCAATACCCTAACAGAATGTAACAGTTTATTTAGGCTGCTCCAGGGGTCTGTTACTCTAAAACAACTGTAATAAACCACATAAGATATTTTTTCTAAGATAATTTAAACAGTTCTTAAGAAGTAAACAGATGTTTAATACAACAGAGCCCAACAACTGACTTTAAATGCAAATTAAAAATAAAAATTCTAATAGAACAAATTGATTGCAATCTTTGCATGCAGGGTGAGTGGAGACTATACTCAGTTTCAGTGACTATACATCACCATTTACAAGCAGCAATCAAGAACTAATTAGATATATTAAGCATCTAAGTATTGGCTTAATCCCTGTTACCATATATATATATAGAGAGAGAGAGATTAGAATCTACACTGGAGTAATCTGTACTGTTAAGAGACAGGTCTATACAATGTAATATATGAGATAATTCTACTGTATAATCCCAAGAATTTTGTTATCTGCCAAAAATTACTGCAATTTTATCTTCTGACATTAAAATAACAGCAACACAATATCTTATTTTAATGAAGGAGGAAATATATGTTACAACAAATCATATGATATTATCTTTATAACTGTCATTTCCATATGGTTTATGTTGTAATAAGCAATTTTAACAAGCCGGATATGTGTCAATCTTTTAAATTAATTATAGCATTTTAACACAGTGACTCTCGACCAAGAGCTGTATGGTTCTCACCAAAGTAAACCATGTTTTAAGGACATAAAAAGAAGGGGACATTTGTGAACAGCAGAACTGTCTGAAGGGATTGACATACAATTCAAACTGGGAAATGTATCATTTATTTGTTTCAGTCATTAGACTGTGGCCATGCTGGGGCACCACCTTGAAGAATTTTAGTCAAACTAATTGGCCCTAGTATCTATTTCCTTTTTAAACCTGGTACTTATTTTATCATTATCTTTTACCAAACCACTAAGTTACAGACACAAAGACAAACACACACATCTTCTTCATCATCGTTTAACATCTGCTTTCCATGCTGGCATGGGTTGGACGGTTTGACTGAGGACTGGCAAGCCAGTAGGCTGTATCAGGCTCCAATCTGATCTGGCATGGTTTCAACACACACACACACACACACACACACACACAGTGTTGGCCAAAAGTCACCTGACAGTGAATCAAAATCCTATAAATACTATACATATATATATATATATACACACTTTATTTAAAAGCAGCAGAAATATAACTAAAAACTGTTACTCGGAGTTTCACGTTCCCGTTCATCGGACAGCTTAGTTAGAAATGTTGCACATTTAAGTGCTTACTCCGGTATATATATATATATATATATATATATAAAGTGATGCATGATCACCTTATAATTATCTTCAGTATATTTATATTTCAACATCATAAATATTGAACATTGTGTTAGCTCACTACTAGGTACTAACTAGCTACTAAAATAAAAATACAGAAATAGAATGAAAATATTTGGCAACACCCAGAAAGCCAAAGAATGCAGTACTGGATGTTATAATATCTTTTATGCTTCTAAGCTTTTTTTTGTTTTTTGAGGGGTTTTTCTGTAAATAAAGTACACATCTACATTCAATACTACTTAGCAGTCCTTATAAGTTACGCGTTTACTGTGTATTTATATCTTTATAACATTTTTTGTTTGCTAATTCATTGCTTTATCTGCACTGAAATATTTTCAGAAGCTACAACAAGTAATGTTTTTAATCAAGTACAGTTGCAATTAATAAACATTGAAAACAGTAAAATGCTGTTTTTCAACTACAAGGAGACGAAAGAAATTAGGTTCACAACGCCACTAATGAACAAAACCATTGTTATAAACAAATTAGTCGTAACTCAAAATTAACCTTGAAAAAAAAAAAAAATACATAAATAAAAGTGTTCAGTCACCACAAAAGAAATATTAACTAAAGTAACATTTAAAATAAAATCCTTAAATTTATGTTCATCAATTTTCTTACTGTGAGAAAATAGAGGTTTTTGTAACAGCTATGTCACCAAGCACTTCAACTGTGGATTGTCTCATCCTGAGACATACCAGAGTATCCTTGGCTAGCATCCATTCTCATTTCTAAGCGTTTCATCATGATCCATATGGCAAATGAAATCACCCTCCCCTCTCTTCTATATATTGACCAGTCATTTATCGAGCTCAGTCTCAACCAAAACTCTCCTTGATCTCATACTTCACATTCAATCTGGCCGTACTCAACTCATGCCTTTCCAAGTAAAGTACATCCTGCATCAGTGGTTCTCAACCACTTTGTGCCTAAGGACCTCCTTGATTCCTATTTTACTCTACGGGACCCCTTATAGTCTTTCGAAGTTTAGAAAATCCTATTATACTTTTATGATTAAATATTAGGAACAACTTCTTTAAAAAAAAAAAGTTTAAATATTTTATGTATTGTAGAAATATAACCAATTTATTACAGATAAATTTTTAACAACAAAATTTTACATGGACCCTGGTTGAGAACCCCTATTCTATCCCTTCTTAGAGAGTTATTATGTCAACAGCAGAAGTAACTCCCTTCCAATCATTACTCGCCTGATACCGTAATCTATACTTTATTCTACAGCTCCTGAATTAACTAAAATTCTTACTACAGGAACAAGAGCTAAAATTTGGGGGTAGAGGGCTAGTCAAAGGATGATGTTAAAGGGATTGAAAATCAACCATTAAAGGGCATACATGAGAACCCAAAACTCCTTGTACAGAACAATACTTGTCCTACTTTTAGTTCCTTCATAAAAGCTCCGCTAATTCTCCAATTCTCACTCCCAGCTGTTTCTTTCCCTATTGAAAAGCACAGATGTATGTTAAAAGAACTGATTTAGGTCAATAAATAAACACAAGAGAGAGTTGAAAGTTGCTTGGTCATTGTTAGGTATATACACACCTACACACTATATACATACATATACGTACATAGTGTATGTTTGTGTATATAGCTGTAAGTGGTGTAGAAAGTGTGCGTGTATAACATAAGTGTGCTAACATAAACCATATCAATATTTGGTTTATCAGTGGCCATTTAAAATTATTTCTGTGAATAATAGAGTGAAAGACGCCAGAGAACTAACCTAACCTAGATGAATTATATTTCTCAATGCATTTCCACCACACATACATGTAGACGTGGGCCAGTTTTAGGAATTTTAATTTGTAGGTACACACTTAGTGCATCTTATCAACGCTAATTACTTTAGCAGCTAATAATTAAGTGTACATATGTAAAACTAAATATCATAATCAATATCTCATAACATTGGTGTATTCATTAACTTAACACTGTTGTATGCGGTGACTATATAACCAATGTGCTCGGAGGTGAGAATGGGTTAGATGGGTGTTGATGAAGGGGTATAACACTCCGAAATACGGCATATACACTCATTACCCATTTTTGTCTTCAATCTCATTGTTTATATCTGACATCTTGATACGAAACGTAGCGAAAATCAGTGCTGACTATAATTTCTATAGAATATCTGCAACAATAACCTTAACAAAATGAAGTTTTAGGAATAACTGGTTTTGACTTCAAACCTCAGACATTTAAATACAAATGACCACTATTTGGACACTCAACCAGCTAGAAAAATTAACAGAATTCTGCTTTAGGCACTCCGTATAACCCCTTGTAACTTTTTTTTATTTTGGGAAATTTTCAGAAAATCTTTGCATATTTGTGTTCTATACATGGGAATTCATACAATTACGAAAAAGAAAAATTACCACCACTTCCCTCTAACACCTTTGATACCATATTACTGCTGAATACATATTACTGCCTTTGTTTCAATTCATTTTTAAGATAATGAAGATTTTAGTAAAATAATTCTGCCCTTATTTTACCTGGTGCTTGAAACTGGACTTAACATGAAATTTAAAGTCGAGTCTAAGTTCAGATTGCTTTAAAACAGGAAATTTGTATCATAGAACCAAGAGCAGTTTTTGGGTTGGTATCAAAAGTGTTATCAGCCACCTAATTTCTGAGTGCAAACAATAAATCTTGGAAAGCTTTATTCAAAATGCAGAGCTGAAGAAACATACGAGCATGATTCCATTGTTTACAGTTCTGATAATGGTGCTTCAGCTGCTGCTTGAGTTTTTAGTGACCAGATGCACCAATAAATACATCAGGTAGAATGTATTTTTCAAGAAACAGATGAATTCATTAATAAACAACAACCTGTCATTGATAGCAGTAATGCATCTGCTGCACAAGTAATCACTGTATTGACCAGAACTACCAGACGCTGTTTCACCCTGCTGGTCATGATGCACTTCCAAGTTTTGTTCTCAATTGCATCATACCTTGCTGGGCCCAACGTGTTGCACAAGTAACAATGTTCTTAATAACTTTTCATTTTGAATCAGTCTGTGGCACAGAAAGGAGATTAATCACTTGAACCAAACTCATTTCTGACAAAACAACCATAACCAACAAGGAAAGATTCATTGCCTAGCGGAGTGGACACCTATCCTACTGTAATCCAAATACTGTTCTCCCATGTATATTATAAATTTATGATGACAATGGATTTTATTTATATAGCAAGCATGCTTAACCTATTAGCATTTAAAATGGTCACATCCAGCCCAAATATTCTACTTGTTTTATGTTCAAACTGACCCGAACCAACCTTTCATACCTACCTATAATGTCATTCTAGAAATAAACAATCACATTGAAATCTCCAAGATAATGTGTGATTAATTCAAAACAATGTGAGTAAGCATTACATGTGACAGGATAATCCATATATTAAAGGATTATGCTTATGTTTGTCATATGTTACATATTTTTGTTTTTCTATAGTTAGAGCATATGAACTGGTATTCTATCGACCAAGATTCAAATCCTGGTGATAGCATAGTTTGCAGTGGGTCATATATTTAAAAAATATTCATAATTATTAAATTAGCTCCAGTTACAACTTAGCCCAATAATCATCATCTCGTCATCTCTCATTTGTGCATTTAAAACTTTTTAATGGAAACCATGAAAGGAATATGAAAGAATAAAGAACACAAACACTAGTAAACAGATTCATTCGTGAGGCAATATGTAATAGAATGTACACTTCTGAGAAGATGAAAAATAATTTTAAATGTTTTATAAATCAAATACATGCAAAAAAAAAAAAATAAGATATCAGTTCAGTTTTAAATGCTTAACAATACATCTCAATAGTGATTAAAAAGAAACATAATGAAAACAAAATATTTAATAAAAATGTAGCATTAACCCTTTTGATCCTAACCCACCTGAGACCACTCGTGATTCTATGATGCAAATCTCTTGTTTAAAATGACCATAACTGAAACCTTCCATCAAAATCTCACGTTAATTTATGTTCCAAACAACAGCTTAATAACTAAATTACTTGAATTCAATATTTTCAAAATTGATTGAAACTGAGTGAAATTTAACAGAAACACAATGACAGGGGTTAATATTGTACTTTGGTAAAATAACTTTTATTATCTCTTAACTTCCTGTTTGGCAGTACTGCATTAGCCATCAATGAAACACACACCATCACAAGAATTGTACTAAACTTTGTATACATTCATTTTTAAAGTAGTAAGGAAATTTAGGGGAGAAAACTAATCCATGCTATCCTTCATGGGTTTTTGACTTGGAAAATTTTCAATGGGATGTTACAAGTTCATAAATCAATTAAGTTACTCTATTTTCACTTTCACCCATAAATATAAATTCAAACAAGTACCAAGAACTCGAATATAAACCAACATTATGAATTTTCCATTAGGGAATTTCTGAATTCTGTAAAGGTTAAAAGGCTAATAAAATCTCATCATATTAATGAGTTTATAAAAATAACATCCCTGCCTTAAATTTTCATTTGTTTTACAATGGACCATACGTAAAATATGTACCAACAGCACCAATACAATACACATAATATGATTTATAACATTTTCTGCAAAATTTTGAATGAAATTTTTTTACAACACAATTTGATTTAAACAAATTACTGGTGGTTAAATTTGTGTAACAAACAGTCCTATGGATCATTAGTTTCCAGGTGAGCATTATTAATTCAATAGTAAATTGAGAATAAATTATTAGTTATTAATTACAAACGCTTGCTTCAGTGATTATATATACAAAATAGTAAAAAAAAAAAACTGAAGTTTAGATATTAAGCTGGAAAAATATCCTATGAGTTCCTACAACAGTAAGTTACGAACCTTCATAATAGCTGTGAACTGACTGAAAAATAAAAAAAAATTTTAATGCTTTTCCTAATTATTAGAAGTTAAGTCTAAAGTTATCAGTAAATATGTTTTCATGATACAGTCTCTCAACCCTTTTGACACCAAACTACCAGAGACCACCATAGTTCTCTGATACAAATTTCCACTTTGAAGTGATGTAATATATAAGTTAAAACTTCCCTTCAAAATTTTATAATTTAATATTAAGAAAGTTATTGTATTAAATTCTTTTATTTTCAGAATCAATTGAAACAAAGGCAGTGTGTTTCGAAAGAAATAATGGTAACAAAAGGGTTAAAGCAAAGAGGGTTTTAATTAATTAATTTTTTTCTTCAATGAATGTGAAAGATGTATTCTGTATCATATTGCAGCACAAGTATTATTTAGATCATATCCATTAAAATTAGCCTTGATTTCAATAATGAAATACTTAAGTTGAAAAGGGATATAGGTACTAAGCTTTGAGCAAGGAAATAAACAGCTATAAAATCTCAAATTTAGGAATTTACACTGCTAAAATGAAACAGTTGTAAACTGAGCCAAACTGGAACACACCCACTCCCATCGTTTGAAGTCCCTTTTTAAAGGCATCTACATAATGCTTTCATAATATAATCTTAAAACCAACAGTTTTGTTTATTTTACATAAAAATGGGTTTTGAATTTCAGCACAAAAATAAGTTGAACAATACCTATTAAAACAGACTAAAATGAAGTAGGAAAACTTTATTTTTATAACTAATTTGTATAAAATTAATCATTCTTGGGCTATTACTTTACACAGAAAAATGACTAAAATTTTTATAACAGTTGATGGGAAAAACAGGTTCCAGCTGAAATTTTAGTTCTATACAGGCAATGTGTGATGCTATAGCTCTTTACTAGATGGGCTAATTTTGGTTCTTAACTGAAATAGCACGCGATAATTACAGACATAAAAGAAGTTATTAATTCTCTTAATTAAATTGTTGCTATTAAAACAATATAACTATGTTTTTTTCTTCTATGTATAATATTTAACATTTTAATGAATCAAATGTCTACTTAATGGAAATTAGGGCATTTTGCTATATGTACAGATCTCCAATTTTTAGTAACTTGTCAAGACATTCATGCTCAAATAAAGATGGGTAGCAACCTCGAACACAACAGAGCTAATATATATATATATATATATATATATATACATATATTCATCTATTTCTTTCATGTTTGTTTCTCCATGCTAGCATGAGTGAGACAGAGATGTATTTAAGGTAGGATTTTATAGCCAGGAGCTCTTCCTGTTGCCAATGTTACCTGTTTTACAAATAAGGGATTTTGTTCTTCACAGGTCTCCAAAAGCACATAGCAACAAGTCATAAGAAATGTAAATATCATATCACCATTTTACTCAAATGAACCCATGGGATATCACCATTCACACAAATACACACACATACAATAGGCTTCCTATAGTTTCTACCAAATCTCACAAGCTATAACTGAGGAATTTAAGACTGACTGCCCTTCAGAACTATTATGTGTTGACGATCTTATTCTTATAGCAGAATCTATAGTAGAATCAGAAAAAAAAATTCCTGGTGTGGAAGCAAAACCTGAAATCAAAGGGCTTTAAAAGTAACTTAAAGATCCAAGTTCTAATAAGCAGGAAAAGACAGGATTCTACCCCCATCAGATAAATGGCCCTGTTCGGTATGAGGGAGAGATATAGGCAGAAATTTATAGGTAAATTAATGGAGGAAATAGTGTTTGTATGTAGATATGCTGAAGCAATAAACTTTAAGGCCGCATGGGAAATACATTTTATTCAAATGCCCTGGAGGCTTCCTAGAGATATAGTAGATAGTTAGAATTAGATAGATAGATTACCTAATTAATAGTGGAGGAGGATGTTCTACAAGTGTAGTTGCCAGAATAAAAATAGGCAGCAGAAACTATTCAGAGAGCTATTAGTGCTGTTGTTAACAAAAAGGACTCTCTCTCTCCCCAAGTCAAAGGCAGACTGTATGATGCTTATATGTAAACAGCAATGTTACATGGTAGTGAGACATGGGACTTGAATGCAGAGAGCATGTTACTTGAAGACAAAAATTGGCATCAAGAAAGTTGTCCAACTAAAGAAGACTGCCTAAAGAAATCTCAGCCAACTCATGCTAGCATGGAAAAGTGGATGCAAAACAATGACAATATACACCCCAATTGGTTTAAACCAATTATTATATTGAAAGTTAATTAACCACAGAAGCACAGGTATGGCTGGGTGTTAAGAAGCTTGCTTCCCAATCACAAAGTTCTGGATTCAGTCCCACTGCATGGCAACCTGGGGAAGTGTCTTCTACTGTAGCCCTGGGCCAACCAAAGCCTTGTGAACGGATTTAATAAATGAAAACTTGAGAGAAACCCATTGTTTGTGTGTGTGTATATACAGAGAGAGAGAGAGAGAGAGAGAGAGAAAGAGAGAGAGAGATAGAGTGTGTGTGTGTGTTCTGACATCATTGTTGTCGGCACTCCGTCGAGGGTTCCAGTTGATCCGATCAACGGAACAGCCTGCTCGTGAAATTAACGTGCAAGTGGCTGAGCATTCCACAGACATGTGTACCCTTAACATAGTTCTCGGGGATATTCAGCCTGACACAGTGTGACAAGGCTGACCCTTTGAAATACAGGCACAACAGAAACAGGAAGTAAGAGTGAGAGAAAGTTGTGGTGAAAGAGTACAGCAGGGTTCGCCACCATCCCCTGCCGGAGCTTCGTGGAGCTTTAGGTGTTTTTGCTCAATAAACACTCACAACGCCCGGTCTGGGAATCGAAACCACGATCCTATGACTGCGAGTTCGCTGCCCTAACCACTGGGCCATTGCACCTCCTCTGACATCATATGATAGTTGTAAATGTGTGTCCCTGTCAAACAAGTAGCATCATTCATTTCCAATATTCTGCAAGAATGGGGGAAATATCACCTTGCTTGGCAACAGGAAGGACATCCAGCCAGAGAAAATCTGCCTCAAATAAACTTCATCCAACCAACTCATGCAAGCACAGAAAAGTGAACATTAAATGACTGATGATGATGATGATGACAAAGGCAGCTGACTACTCTTTAGAAATATAATCACAAGAAAGTTCAAATAGCTGCTGACTGTAACTTTTACCCTTCAAGTTAAATATATAACATCTAGCCTTACATGAAAACTGCTGTAATATGATTCTACATTGCCACTTTGTTTTCCTAACATGTCAATATATTAGAAGTTCACCCCCAAAGGAATTCAAAACGTGTTCAAAAATAGAAGTCAATTAAATAAACAAGTAAATAAGTATAACAGTGAAACCTAAGGGATTTTCTTGTTTTCCCCCAACACAATGTGAAATAAACCTCACTAATTGTGTACAACATATCTGGTGAAACAATGCATTTGAAAAATCACCAGTTACACTACGTAACAAAATTTTAATTTTTATCTTTCTTGTCTTTGGTAAGTGTTATTTCCAATTTGTTTCTATCTGGAAATCAAAAGAAATCACGACTATTCCCTTCAAACTTTGCTTTTTTGACCTGGACATCACTATTTTGAAACTGACACATTTTCCATTACATTTCAAACAGATTCAGTGTGGAGTTGCTGAAGCAGAAATATCGTTATAGCAAATATTCTGCTCAATACCACACCAGGTTCCACAGTCCATTTAGGCTTGGTTTCTATAGCTGAATGCCTGTCCTGATGCCAGCCACTTTACAGAGTGTCCTGGGTGCTTTTCACATGGCACCAGCACCCACACTAATGCTTTTTACATGGTACCATGGGCTTAGGATCTTCATTCTGTTAAGATATTCTTGATACAAAATAAAAAATTACACCATTACACTTTGTAATAGAAACTTCTATCCTATTCTTTCTAATTTAACCTTCATCTAGCAATATCTTGATTACATGAACTAACAAACCAGTTCTTTTAACAAACTCACCACCATAAACTTCACGGTTTAATCAAACTAAAGATGTACCCATGAAAACATTTAAGCTTACATATGTATCAAAAGACTTGTATTAAAAAATAAAGACTTTTTTCCCATTATTTAAAAACAAAGGAATGTTTATGAGTATATATATATACTCGACACATTCATACCCATATATTTTATTCGAGTTCTATTGTTCTGTAAGTAAAAGTTTCACATCAAACAAACAACCAACAGATGGATTTGCACTTGACACAGGCAGAAAATGATGAAAGGAAAGCTGTATTCCAATAGAAAAACTACATATGGCCACAAGCCATTGAAACAGACAGTAATCCTTCTATTTCGAACAATACATTATTTTGAATCAATCATCTCTAAATCCTTTTTTTAAAATTTTATTTATTTATTTATTTATTCATCAATCTAATAACTCTATACACACACAAGCGATAGTGAGGAAAATAAGACAAACACATGTTTATTCATTACAGGTAACAAATAGAATGTCACAAGAAGAACATCCCAACTACAGTCAAATCAGTCTCTCCCCCATCTCTCTCCCCCTTTTTATTATTATTTTTATATATATATATTTCAAAATGTCATCTCACGATAACTTGCTCTGTACATGACACCTATAACTGCAATATCAAAGTGAGATATGGAGCTTGTTATGGAGAAACAATTTACAAACAGAATATGATCCAGAGATAACTATAGGAACTTCATAGCAAGTGTGGCTAAACCAGCAGAAGGTCTCTGCAATTTTATCATCATATAAATAGGCACTCATACACAATCACCATTTGCTGAAACCCACCAGAGTTCAAGGAAAACCATAATAGCCTTATAGCTGGAAATAAAGTCAAAGTTCACTAAAATAGCTTTATGTAATTGTTATGTTGTTTAGCACCAGATTCCACCTGGTTAAGTAGACTAATGACCAAAAGCATTCCAGTTGTGAACCTCCTGTCTCTTTCCTATGTGTGAGGAACCCAGGATGACATCAACATATCCTTTTCTAAAATGGTGGGGGTGTGAATTGAGTGATTTGGTTGCTATTTCTAACAGGTTGAACATTCACATAGAGGCTCTCTGAGAAGTAATGTTAGAACCACATATTTCCTCATGGCATTCAAACCTATTCCAATACTGTGACCTTCATAATCACCACACAGATGATTGAAGCATTATGGTTAGAATAACGGCCCAAGAACTGGCAAATGCAAAGTATGATACACCAATCTCTCTTGAAGAACAGAGGCCAAAAAGACAATACAAAGAGACAGCATAATAGTACTGCTCTTTGCTTACTCAATAAACTTACTGACGAACAGAATCATGGCTAGCTAGAGGCTTCTTTCAAATCTAAGAACATATCTTGCTTCTCCTTTACTCATAACAGGAAGACATTTGAATAGAAAGGAATCGCATGAAATCAAAAAAAATCTTATGTGGAAATAGGATTTGGTAAAATACTAACAGTACATGATCTAGAAATGAACTTACTTTGTAATATACATTAGACACAGCTGAATGAGCAATACATGAATTACAATATGATCAGTACACCCCTAATGTATAATAGAGAAACATCCAAGGTGAGTGATCACTTAATACAAATCAAATATTTGGATAGACCATGTTAGAGAACATGCTGCACAGATGAATACCACAAACGCACACTTATTGATCTGTCAAATGCTCTACATGAATAAAAACTGCTATCTTAAACAACTTTGGGGCGGTCCAAGAAAACAAGCTCTTACATGAAAAATCTGAGATGAACAAAAAAATTATTCATTAGTTAACCATCCTTTAAATGTAACAATGATCTAAATTCGAACAATTTACAGTCTGGTACTTTTGCTCATCATCTTTCTACACTTTCATTAGCACTTCATTGAAAATGGGAAATGAAAAGCAGGATCTGAAGGGAACTGTCTAATCCAATATTAGATTGATAAAACTATACGGCTGCATTTTAAGTGGATCACATAAGATATTTGCAAGATAGCTATAGGATCAAATTCATCACTGTATATTACTGGTACTGACTAAATGACAAGTGTAGCAGGACAAGTTATTTCAGTGATGAGGGTGAAGGGTTACTGATATTGAAAAAAAAAAAAAAGAATTCTTTGTCTTTCAGTCTACCAAGTAAATAAATGTAATGCCACATCCCTGATCGTTTCATCTTTATAGTGGGGGGGGGGGGATAAAAAAAAAACTATATTCTTCCTTGAAGGAGTATATGACAATCAAGCTTTCATGTAAAGACCCCACATTAGATAACAGAGCCTGGTTAATCTATACTCATACTAATTTTCCGCTTAGTTCAAACTATATGCCACATCCGCTAAATACTGCTTAGTCAGTCAAATACAAACTTGTTAAAATTATACAGGAGTACTGACTCTTATTTCTTTATTGCCCACAAGGGGCTAAACATAGAAGGGACAAACAAGGACAAAGGGATTAAGTCAATTACATCGACCCCAGTGCATAATTAGTATTTAATTTATCGACCCCAAAAGGATGCTAGAACACCCCTCATTTCAAGAGAGCAAGGTCAGGCTATGAGAAGGTAGCTGGATATTGTTGGGACATTACTTAATAGCTGCAGAGGTATTTTCTTTCTCTAGCCTTGAGCACCATATCACACACCACTTATCTCAACTGTAATCACAAAACCAGTACGGTTTGATACCACCAGCTGCTTTGCAGAGCAGAGCAGACAGAGTAAAAAGAAATGTTCAAAGCTTATTTGTGGTTCAAATATTCAGCTGCAAGTTCAAATAGCATTGCTGACTTCTGTCAGAAGTCTGCAAAAAGCAGGAAATGAAAATCAGAATATGAAGGGAACCGTCTAAACCAGCATTATCGAAGCTACATGGATACATTTTAATCAGATTACATAATGATATTTGTAAGGTTATAAATAGTAGTAGAGTCAAAGTTGTCACGGTATATTATTGATGCCCTTAAGGAAGAAGAAATATGAAATTGACCCAAAAACTATTTGAAATCAGAACAATGACAAACCAAACTAGATACAGTGAAGCATCTAGTTAAACACCTTACTACCTTGACCATATCCATTGGCCTTATATTATACACACGCATATATATATATATATATATATATATATATATATATATATATATATATATATATATATTAAACATTTATCTGAAAAGCTAATGAAAAAAAAAGGTTGAAATAATAATTTTTAAAAATTAATATTCTCATGTACAATATAAAGAAAATGTTTAATGAGTATAAAAATATTTAATAAATAATTTTTTATTATTTTTAAAATACCAGGAAAAAAAATAATTTTAATGGGGTGGTGCATTTGAGAAAGGAATGACATAAATGGTTAGGACAGAGTTTATACATATATAGATATACATACACACATACAAAATGATGATACACACACATTCATACATACACACATATATACACACACACACACACATATATATATCATCATCATCATCATCATCGTTTAACATCCGCTTTCCATGCTAGCATGGGTTGGACGATTTGACTGAGGACTGTTGAAACCAGAAGGCTGCACCAGGCTCCAATCTGATCTGGCAGAATTTCTACAGCTGGATGCCCTTCCTAACGCCAACCACTCAGAGAGTGTAGTGGGTGCTTTTACGTGCCACCGGCACGAGGGCCAGTCACACGGTACTGGCAATGGCCTCGCTCAAAAGGTGTTTTTTACATACATATACATACTACATACATGTCATCATCATCATCATTTAATGTTCACTTTTTCCATGCTTGAATGGGTCGGGCATAATTTGTTGAGGCAGATTTTCTACAGCCTGATACCGTTCCCGTTGTCAACCCTCACCTCTTTCCAAATAAGCTAATATTCCTCCATGACCAGACATGTTTTCATGGAAGATTGGAAATGAAGACCACTGCTTGCATGAGAGAGAGAGACATTCATTTACAACTATCACATGAAATCAAGGCAAGAATAACACACACACACATATAGATACTTATATGACAGGCTTCTTCCAGTTTCCACCTACCAAATCCACTCAAGATTTTGGATGGCCCGAGGCTATAGTAAACACTTGCCCAAGGTACCACACAGTGGGACTGAACTTAAGACCATGTGGTCAGAGACCAAACTTTTTCCATATTTGCATATTATATATACACACACACACATATCTATATATACGTACATACATACATACAAATATATACATACATATATACACATATATAGATATATATACACACATAGATACACATATCTATATATACGTACATACATACATACAAATATATACATACATATATACACATATATAGATATATACACACATAGATACACATACACACATTTATATATACATGTATATAAACTTATACCTATATACATATATATATGTACCTACAAAAGTTAAGAACAATAACAAAATTGCATTTTTACTTTTACAGTATATTAAACTAAGAATGTATTAGTTTTTTTTGTTCGTTTTTTTTTTTTTTTCAATTACATTAATTAAACTATTTTGGTTGAACAGATTAAAATAGTAATGTAAGAAGAAAAAAAAAATTTTTTTTTTTAACTAAAACAAAATAACAAAAATTACTCTGAGAAGCAAGACCAGGGGAAGTAATTTTCATTGTTCTTATTCTTAAAATTTCGTTTCATTTGTTTTAAGAATGGAAAAAAGAAAATATAACCCCCAAACAGACAAAAAAAAAAAAAAAAGCAAAAAAGATCATATAATGACATTATTATTAATAATAATAATTAATATTATAATTAAAGATATATATATGTATATTATAATAATTAAAAATTTTTTAAAGAATTATTTTGAAGGTGCTGAAGAGCCAGTGCAAGACAAGTTAGAAAAAAAAGAATTTTGTTTATTATGACAAAAAAACAAATACGAATTATTAAGTCTTGAAGTGCAGCTGAAAAGAATTTCCACGGATTAAAAAAAGAAAAAAGATGATTAAGACTTGAATGAGAAAAGGGATAAATTCTATATCAATGTTTTTACATAAAATGATGACTTAGTTATTATTCCTGCTAGAATTAAGGATTTCTATAGGCAACTAATTTGGAATTTTACGATCCATTAAAAAAGAAAATATTTTTTTCCGAAGTACAGACTGACGTTCAACTCAGAGGAGCATGGTACAGCAACCATGGTACAGCAAGCATTACAATATATCATACTTGTCTTTCGAGTACCTTGCCTGAAGAACAGTGGGAATGGTCCAGTTCCAGTTGGTGGTGTTGTGAATAGCATCCATCTATGCTAACAACAAGTGAGCCTCCATGAGGTTGTTCAAATGGCTAGAAATAGCAGCCAAATAAATCTCCCTCAAATTACCCCCTACTGTATAAAAAAAAAAAAATGAGGGATAGAGGGGGGGGGGGGCAGAGCAATGTTTAAATGAAAGACATGATGATCAAGGTTGGAATATCACTGATTCTATATCTGGCAGATAAGTGATGACCTTGGGGGGTGGGGGGGGGGGGTGAAACAAAAACACCAGCTGCTCCAAATATTTTAAATTCTTACAAATATTCAGGTTTTCAAAACCTACACAAAATCAAACCACTTGGAGCAACAGGTGTAAAATAATACAAGAGCAGCAACTGAGGATGCACAGAAACACTCTTTGAATTCCATAAGTTCCTTGAGTTTTTAGGAGCATTTTGAAGACTCAGAAAAGTTTAGACAAATACATAGAGAATAAAACAAGCAAAAAAAAGCTAGCAGTCAAATGTTATTGAACTTTGTGGTTGTCCTCATAGTCCAGCTGCAGCTATGATATTAGAAAGAATAATTTTTCTAGCCTCAGGGGACACAAGTGGCAACCATGGAACACAGGATAAGGGTACCTATTTTAAGGATTTATCAACATTATTGTCAGACTGGAGGACGCAGAAGTGCAGGGACAAGTTAATCTCTAAAAAGATCTGATTAAATCACCTGAAGGAATAACATAACGAAATTGTTTTGTTATATAAGACCTGATCAATGTAATGGCACCGTAAGTGAGTAAAGCCTAATGAAATCAGAGAACTTGAAAGAAAAAGCAAAACAAGCAGTTATGAGAACACTTAGAGATGTTAAAAGTAAAGAAATATGTCAGAAGTAAAAGAAAATTACATCACAAACTATCCAAGACAACAAAACTAATCTAATGTAAACCTTTTGTAATGTTAACAGCAGAATTAACATAAAACCACAGATGTTTATGATTTAGGACTTTTCTAAAAGCAGGATTTGCAATGACTAAAACCAGAGCCATCGACTGAGTTGCATAAAATCTTAGCAGTATTTTTTTTTACATCACTGAATAATGAAAAGTATTAAAATAATTGAGTTTAACATAAATAGGACAAATAAGTTTGTTCTCAGAATAAATAATATAAAAGATATTAGTTGAAGACAAATAGTGACTAGATTTAGTAGCAGTGATAAATGGCATAGAAGAACAGAAGGGGAAGGGGTAAACTGATCAAATAAATGGTACCAGAAAGAAAACAGGTGATATCTCTAAGACAGATTCCCTAGCAGCTACACTTTACCAAAGATTTACACCAACTACAACCAGCTGAAAAATGAACAAGTATTTAAACAAAATAGAATAAATGTATTATTGGAATTCTGAAAAAGTTGGATGTCATCGGGGAGGGGTTTATTGAACTTAAAGGTAAAATCTCCCTTTTTTTTTGTGTGTGTCTTTAAATACAGAAAGGAATACTGATAGTTTATTTTAAAGTTTAAAAAAAAAATCAACACAAAAAAAAAATCAAAAGAAATGATACATTTTTACAGAAGATGTGTGCATTTTTTTGGAAATATAACTTTTAATGTTGCATCCAACTTTTAATTTGAGAGAAAAAAGAGAGAGCGAGAAAGAGATTTCTTGCACTGGCTCTTAGCATGCCTGGCTGTTGAAAAAGAAGTTAAAACAATGATAAGGTTACTACTGCTCAATAGCAGCAGCAGGTCGCTATCAAACCTGTCTTCAGGGTTAGGTGGGATGCCCAGGTCTCCTGTTCGCAGTCTACGACTTATCTCCTCGATTTGCAGGTGCACTGGAATGAAGTGGTTATAATAGCAGCAAGTATTATCAATTAAAGAGATACAACATCAATTAGAGGCCAGTTTGAGGCTTTATAAATAAGTAAATAAATAAATAAATAAATAAAAAACCCTTCCAACTACAGTTGAACTAATTGATATCTATAATCTTTAAATTTAGATAAATTCATAACGACCAAACAATTAATCAACACCACTACGATACTTATACATTAAAAAAAAAAAAAAGAAATCCCAATTTCTTGAGAAACATGGTGAACTTTGCAATTAATATCTTAACTTAGTTTTCATAGGCAACTAACTAACTATACGGTCCTTTACTAATTTCAGTCATTACACTGTAGCATCAGTGGAGCATCTTAACCCGTTAGCATTCAGATTATTCTAGCAAATTTAATACTTCTTCATCCATATTGTTTTAAGCTAATCATGCATTATTTCGTAGCCTCAAGGTTTCAATGATGCTGTCACCTATTTTTAGAATGACATTATAGGTTGATGTGAGATACCAAATCTGGGCAGTTTTAACATAAAACAGGTAGATCATTTGGGCCGGATACGGCCGGTTTAAACACTAAAGGGTTAAAGGATTTCTAGCTGACCCAAGTATATATTAAGAGGGGTCTTATTTTGGAGACCTACTCATTGCAACCACTAAGTTATGAGGCAGAAACAAAGAGTCTTTTCAAACGGTATCAATGTAAGACAGGTTTCAGCTCAGTTTCCTCCTATTACTTTCACTTACAACGTATGATCCAATCAGTGGAACAGCCTGCTTGTGAAATTAACGTGCAAGTGGCTGAGCACTCCACAGACACGTGGACCCTTAACGTAGTTCTGAGGGAGATTCAGCGTGACACAGAGTGTGACAAGGCTGGCTCTTTGTGAAATACAGGTACTACTCAGTTTTGCCAGCTGAGTGGACTGGAGCAATGTGAAATAAAGTGTCTTGCTCAAAGACAAAACATGTCGCTGAGAACTGAACCTATGATCTTACGATTGTGAACCAGATACCCTAACCACTAAGCCATGGGCCTTCACCCTAAATAGATAAACCATATCAACAACATATAAGACTCTAGAACAAGTGGCTGAGCACTCCACAGACACGTGGACCCTTAACGTAGTTCTGAGGGAGATTCAGCGTGACACAGAGTGTGACAAGGCTGGCTCTTTGTGAAATACAGGTACTACTCAGTTTTGCCAGCTGAGTGGACTGGAGCAATGTGAAATAAAGTGTCTTGCTCAAAGACAAAACATGTCGCTGAGAACTGAACCTATGATCTTACGATTGTGAACCAGATACCCTAACCACTAAGCCATGGGCCTTCACCCTAAATAGATAAACCATATCAACAACATATAAGACTCTAGAACAAGGGAGTTTGCTTAGTGGAGGAGGATTTGAAGGCGTTAGACCTAAAATAACCTTGTCAAATGGAGATGGGAGGAATCCCTATTTCATATGATGGTTATGACTGAAGAAGCAATTGATTTCTTGAACAATAATAATGAAGATAAATGTGTGTGTGTGTGTGTTTGAAATTAAGGTTTCTTGGATTCTTTTCTACGTTTCTAACTTGGTGCATCTGCCCAATAATTTGCAGTGAATCATCACCCTTGTGTGAATAAATAAACTGTTATGTTTATTGAGCACTATCTCCTGTTTGTAAACTTACGCATATATACACATACACATCAAGACATATATACACATATATCATCATCATCATTTAACATCCCCGTTATCACACACACACAAATCTCACCTGGGACAGAAATGATATAAGAAGAATATTGTAGAGGATAAAGGTAACTATTTGTAGCAACAGAGAAATGTTAGAGTAACTGGTTGGTACCCTTCATGATAACCTGTCCTATTTGCTACTAAAGTGCCTACTAAAGAAAAAAAGCAAATCTAGTAAGCAGGGTATAGACAGAGGGTAACAGAGATATGTCTTCCTGGGTTGACAGACACTACGCTCATAAGAGTTGTACTAATCATTATATTAATGCATGCGTAATTAGAAGGGAAGTGGTGAACTAAAATATAAATAGCTACTGACAATTATAACCAAAACTGGAAAATGACAACCTGAGTGAGTTACTGGGCCTGCATTAAATGATTTTGGAAGAACTTTTCATTAGTTCATAGGCACAGGCATGGCCGTGTCGTATGAAGCTTGCTTCCCAACCACATGGTTCTGGGTTCAATCCTACTGTGTGGCACCTTGGTTAAGTGTCTTCTACTACTGGAAAATGGAATTCTACTACTGGAAAATGGAATTTGGTAGACAAAACCTGTGTAGAAGCCCACCATAGGGGTGGGGGTGTATGTGTATATAGATATGTGTGCGACTAAAAACTGGTTAATGTGTTATAGATCAAACTTAGCAATTAGATAAAATATAGAATGATGGTGGAGGTAATCAACTAAAACCCTTAAGAAAATGCTCCACACTGACCATAGTCCCCAACTGAAATCGAAAAAGAACATATTGTATGCGAGCAGCTCTTGTATTTCATTTTGAAAACTGCAGTTTGGAGTTGTATCAAGCTACAGAAACAAAATATCTTATGACAAAACTTGTACATCTATCACTGTTTTATATCCACTTTTCTTAATAGCTTTCATAAAGGAGTTTCAAAAATTTTTACCCCTAATAACAACTGGGTTGTTGACTATTTTTCAACTCCCTTGTGATCTAAGACCATTTGAAAACTGATCCGACTAGTTTAGGTCTCAACAAAAGACTTTTTAAATGCTTACTTTAAATATACATCCTAAAGTTTAGGACAAAAATTAAAATGTTCAATGTTTACTTAAATCCATTACTTTAAACACTATATCAAAGATGCATCATGAATAACAGTCTCAAAACACTTAAAAAATAGCTCGAATTCTAGCTTCACCAAGGAGTGGTTGATGCAAATAAATAAGTTAATTGCCTAAAATGTTGTGAATAAAATGCCCTACCTCTACACATCTATTACTACTTATCATAATCAAGCATTTTAATGTTTACAGACATTCTATGTGTATTTAGATTTTAAAATATTTTACTTTTCTAAAATCTAACAAAATACATACATCTATGTATGTATGTATATATATATATATATATATATATATATATATATATATTTGTATGCATATTAAATAAAAGAAAAACTAGAGTTAGCCTCAGTTGGACCTCAAACTGGCCTGAATAACAATTTAAGCTATATTGATCACCTAGTCCTAGCAAACAGCTTCAGTCCTCTGCAAACAACACCAATTACATCTTACCTTAAGGAATAAGGCTGAAAAATCTGATTTTAAAATTTACTGTTAAGAAAATCACCTGAAAATTAATTATATTCGTATAGTCTTTAACACAAGTTTTAATATTATTAACTTGAATAAAGTCGATTTGAGCAGGACTAAAAATATTGCTAGATTGTTAAAAAACAAAATGATTTAAAAAACATTTTATAAATTATTAACTTAAGAAAATAATAATAATAATAATGATAATAATAATAATTAAAAAAAAAAAGACATCTGAAAACATAGCATTTTGGTTTAACCCTCCGTTTTTGTTTTGTCTTTTTTTTTTTTGCAAGATAAATTAACACAATATACACCATTCAAAATAGTAGTAGCATTAGAAATGAAATTGTAAATAACAATGTACAGTGCATGTATATACATACATATACATATATATATATATATATATATATATATATATATACATATATATATATACACATATATATATTTACACACACACACACATATATATATATATATATATATATATATATATATACTTACAAAATTCTGAAAGGGAAGCAACTACAACACCATATGACAGACAACTTACCAGTACCTCAATATTTATTCCAACTAACTAAAAAATATAGCTCCATTAAATATAAAGAAATTTATGTATGAGAATTATTGCATACATATATACACACATAAATCTATATTTTACTCACATGTTTGAATACACAATATATATACACTTGCATAAATCTTTATTATACACACTCACCAACATATATTATGTACCCTCATATATATGCATTATATACACATTTATAAAAGTATATTAGACATTTGTGTATATGTGTATGTGCATACATACATATATACATACACACACATAAATACACACAAACAGATGCTCATACATACACATGCAAATGTTTATATATACATATATATGCCCATACACACAGCTATGTATCTATATATATATATATATATATATATATATATATATATATATATATATATACACATGCCCAGATGCATACATCTATACTCCTATACAAACACACATCCTGGATTTTCCTTATTACTGTTTTCTATGAAAGTTTAAAAAGATTTTTCCAAGCAAACCTACCTAAATATTGTTTCTCCTGATCACCAGAAAGGTTAGCAGGAATAACAGTTGGCATTCCAGGAATGATGGTTTTATCTGTTTCTTCATTACCCCAACGACTACGTTTCTTCTGTTTCCGCCTCTCAGCATTCCAATCTACAGCAAACCCAAAAGATAAGAAAACATTACAAGACCTAAAAAACAAAAGCAATGTTTAGTATTTAGCAAACTAAATGTATACCCAAGAGGGAAACACAGATTGACCCAGAAAGGGAAGAAAACTCAACCACCCAAGTGGGGGAGGAAAGACTACTTGCCAAGCGAGGATGTGAAGGAGAGACTATCGACATAGCAAATGGGGAGATTGCACACGAATAGCTCAGACTGCTAGAAACAGCAACCCATTTTCCCCTCAACTCTCACATTACATACAAATGTTTGTGATAGTCACAGCTATGCTTCTGATTGACCATACATCTACGCGATCATTGCTGACCCAGAACTAAGCAACATCTCGTTAAAGGTGAATAAGGATCCTGAATGACTTAGGAGTGCAAGTCCAGAATAGAGATAGAAGTTGGCACAAGTTTCGAAAATTCTGAAGATTTGGCAGAGGTTTTTGTTATACTTTGAAGCTACCAGTTCCACGCCACCACCTTTTTTATGCACAGCACACTATAGCCCTGTAGCATTCAGATTACTCTGGCAAAGGTAACGCCTATTTATTCACATTGTTTTAAACCAGTGGTTCCCAAAGTGGGCGGTATTGTCCCCTTGGGGGCAGTGGAAAATTCCAAGGAGGTGTTGAAGGAAAGTGGGGCAATAATGGGATAGCAATTCATGTAAAAACAACAAAATGATGGGTCCATTAGGTTATGCTTTATTTGTGAAATACAGTTGCTTTGAATTCGCTTCAGATGGTTAGTTGGGGTGGGGGTGCTAGGAATGGGGCCTATGTGTCAAGGGGGTGGCAGCCTGAAAAAGTTTGGGAACCACTGTTTTAAAGGAATCAAGCATTATCTTGTAGTCCCAAGATTTCAATGAAATGCTGCTTATTTTTAAAATGATATAGTAGGATTATGTGTGAAAGGCTAGTTAGGACATAAAACAAGAATTTATGGAATGAATATAATAAGTTTCAATGGTAAAAGATAGAGCGGTGATGTCAAGTACAGGGCCTAGATGGTTCAATTTTATATATAAAAAATAAAAAAAATAAAAAATTTCGTGTTTGTTTTTTGTTTTTTTATTTCATTTTTTCTCTCTCCCTGTAATGCATGTGTTTGAACAGATTCTAGTGATTGAACAAATATTGAAAGGTTTTGCTGCTGTAACAGTGCAAGCTTGCTTTGTTCTCAAGGTTAGTGATTCATGTAAAAGCAACAAAATAATGGTTCATTAGGTTAATTTTTATTTGTGAAATGCAGTTGCTTCGAATTTGCTTCAGAAAGAGGTCTATGTTTGTGATGGTTAGTTGGGGTGGGGGCACTAGGAATGTGGCCTGAGTGTCAAGGGGGCAGACCCCGAGAAAGTTTGGGAACCACTGCTTTAAATCATTGATAGATATTTTCTTTTGGTCATATAGTAGAGCTCCCCCAGAAACAGAGAATCTTAAAATGGTAACAAGAAGCAACTATTCTCATACAGTATATATGGTCTTGTAGCTAAGAAGCTATTTCACTACTTGGATCTGAATTCAGTCCCAGTATTCACAAGTTCAGGCAAGTGTTTTCCATAGCTTCAGGTCATTCAAAAGACTTTCAAGTGAAACGTTGCAAATGGAAATTGTCTACCCATCAATGGATGCCTATATGAGTCAAATGAAAATATCTTAACAGTATTTAGTTCTGTCCTTTACACCAAAGGTTGCCTTTTGTTCCTTACAAGATTAAAAAACAAGTACCAAAGTACCAAGAGATTGATGTATTGGACTAACTCCACTGAAGACAGTTTTCCAACATAGCCACAATCAAACAACAAATCATTATCAACATTTAAAAGTCTGTTTTTCATGTTGGCATGGGCTGGACAGCCTGACAGGTGGTCTAGTTTCTATGGCTGGATGCCCTTCTTAACACCAACCACTCCACAGAGTTTACTGGGTACTTTTTACATGGCACCAGTAGTAAAAAGAATATGAAATATTGGAGCAAAAGTTTAAATTTAAAATTCTAAATCAACATAACTGAAAATAAATAAATGAAATTCTACTCAACCAAATTCAAATCTTAACTTGGTAAATATTATGTATTTAACAGGTCACCAAGGTTGGTAGCTATATCTAACCCTTTCACTGCAAAATTTCATAGTTATTCCAGTAATGATGTTAAACATCTACCAAAAAATTGAACCGGTATTTTCTGCAAGTTACATTGCCTCAATAAACTTCACAATTGCAACAGAAAATAATCTCAAACATGATATTCTTCAACAAAAGATAGATTGGTATAAAAAAACTGCTTTCGGCATTAAATTTGGAGTAGATATTTCTGATATACACAGAAAAAAAAAGTTAAAGATTCGATTTAATTCATTGCTTAAATAAGAGTAAAACTGCTTTGTTGAGTAATTTAGTTAACTACACCCACGAGAAGAAAGGAGTGTATATAAGACTATACAAGATTAGGAGATTAAGCTAGTAGAAGCAAGTGTTAAGGATGATATGCATGCACTATAATTTTAACACAAATTACAGTTTATAAATATCTAAATAAATATTTAGGACTTGAAATAAAACTGATTGGATGTTAAAATAACTCCAGCAATTTATCAGTCTATGCACTTTTACATAAGATTTCAGCAGGTTACTTGTAACAAATAAAAAGATCAGTTTGGGAAACATTTAATAAAAAAAAAAAGACTATAACTCCATTGAAACCTGTAGAGTGAGAAATAATCTTTAATCAATGGTATTCCAGTCATGATTTTCCAGTCTTTTCAAATCCTTTCAAAACAATAGGGCATAATTTAAGGCAATGGTTCTCAACCAGGGTCTATATGATCCTTGGGGGTTCGTAAAAGATTTTGTGGTTAAAGTTTATGTGCAATAAATTGGTTATACTCCGATAATACATAAAATATTTTAACAACTCCTCATAATAATTATAAAAAGAGAAAGACTTTTTTTAAACAAAGAATGGTTATGAGGGCCCACCTGAGTAAAACAGGAATCAAAGGGGTCCACAGGCAAAAAAGGGTTGAGAACTACTGATTTAAGGGGTTCTAGCAGATTCTAGACAAGTACAGGCTCCCTTCTTAGATCATCATCTGAAACTATTTGGCTGCAGTTCAACAGCTGATCAAGCAGGACTATTTGATTAAAAGTGTTCCACAAGAAGCCAGCATATCTTTTCTTCTTCCACTTTGATTTCAAAGCTATTTCTAGAAGGTCAAATGACTATTGTTCATCTAACTGTCTGATATTTTAATGCATCTCCTGCTACTACATTATTAAATATATGTAATAAAGCTAAAGATAAAAAAATGGTGGTGGAATTATTTGATGGCTGTCAAGAGAGGACAACGATGCTCGCATTGACCCTTCTCCTGCCGCAGCAATCCTCTTAATGTCGAAGGCAAGGCAATATTTCGCATTATTAACAATGCATAATAGATTTTGTTGTATATTTTTACAGCTGGATGCTCAACGTGTGGCTAACCAGTATGACTAGACCAGAAAGAGACAGTATGAACAACAAAATTGAACAAAGCCAGCAACTTATAATAAAAATATATCAACAATTTCAAATGTAAACTTTCTTACAATTAAGATCTTATTCAATTATTTGAAAAGAAAATTACAAATATAATAAAAACAAATTGTCTTTTTTCCAGATCTTCTACATCTTGAAAGTAGATCTCATATTAAATTAAGCATTTCAAAAGCTTTTCTAAACATTTGTGCAGAATAAGCATTATTCTGTGATTGTGTATCATCATCATCATTGTTATTCAACGTCTGCTTTCCATGCTGGCATGGGTTGAACAGTTTGACCGAGGACTGGCAAGCCAGAAGGCTGCACCAGGCTCCAATCTGATTTAGCAAGGTTTCTACAGCTGGACGTCCTTCCTAACGACAGTGGGTGCTTTTTACGTGCCACTAGCACAAGGGCCAGTCAGGATGGTACTGGCATCAACCACACTTGAATGGTGATTCTTATACATGCCACCAGCATGTAAATAATCAAAGATAAGCAACAACATAGGTGTCTGTAAAATATTAATATAACAAATAAGATAATTTTGAATTTTAGAATGGAAAGAAAAAAAATTGAAAATCAAACCTTGAGAAAAAAAAAAAATGCCAGACACAGTTTTGTAAATGGGTTACAGCAAGGAAGACATTAGAAGAGGAGTGTCATTAGCAAAGGGAAATGGAGATTAAGTTACTAATAAAGTAGTTACGGAAGGAATGAGTTCCAATTAAATATTGTAAACATCTAAATAGAACAGTTTTGTGGTGTGATGATAGTAACATGGGCACCCTGAGAGGTCAAATACTAAAATGTTGAATACAACAAAACTTCTTTGAAGTTGCTTATCCATTAAGCAAAGGAACTTCTACTACCTGGTCACTCAAACTATTAGAAATAGCAGCCAAATTTTATTTAAATAAAACCCCTTCAATCTTTTGTTTTAAAAAAAAAGGACATATTGATAAAATGTGTATATCCACTATATTTGCATGCATCCCTCAAGTTGTCCTGAAAACTTCACCACAACACTGATGTCTATGTATAACATGAAAATAGAAGGCTGCAAGGATTCAATATACAAGAAATAGGGGAGCCATCTCTCTCTCTCTCTCTCGAACATCACAACTGCCATCTTAAAATGTGATAAATAAAAAGACAATGGATAATGTAGGTTAATATACATTATACAATGTCTAGAAAAGAAAAAGACTGAAAATGGTTGAAACACCTTTGATCATGAATCTGCTTAAATAGCACTGACATAAATAACAACTTTAGTATCTCCACAGCTGTAATTCGTTCATTATTTATGTATGTTGAGATGATATGAGAGTCTATTGTGCTTGATATACAACAGTAATTGCTTTTACTTCACTGATATGGCTGGTGAGATTGTAGCAGGCTATGTCACTGAATTTTCTGTCATATTAATAAACTGTCAAAAGCAACAAGGGATCAGCTATCCATTCCTACATGCCTACACAACCTGCTAAAGGTGGTGAGGACAAAACTTCTTCAAATCAGTTTTTAAAACCACTAATCTCAAAAACAAGATGTGGAATAATAACAAGAACACCTTTGACAAGAGATCTGTACAGTCAGGGCAAACTTGGGACTAAATTACCTCAGACATTGGACAATGCAGTTCTGGATATTACAAAAGTAAGAGATAGTCAAACATGGCTAGAACACCTGGGTTCATAGGACAGTCCAAGAAGACAATTTTTACAGATGGGTTGCTTAAACATCTTATGTACCAATAACTTCTGATAGAGATGCCTTCACCAAGAGCACAACTGCTTTATAAAACATTTGAGCTGATCTGGTTAGTCCAAGGTCAGCTCAAATGGTATACATCTATGATCAAAAGCATTCCAACTGTGACCAATGCATCTTATTCAGACTATGTATCTAGTACTACATTATTTTTCTTTTAATCATTTTGTTACCATATTTCTTTTGAAAAGCACTGACTGTTTTGATTGATTTTGAAAATAATGAAGAAGTTAATAAAATAACAAGCCATTATTACTTTGCTATTTAGAACATAAATTAACAAGAAATTTCAATACAAGATTTTAATTTAGATAATTTTAAAACAAAAAGTTTGTCTCATGGGATCAAAGACGATTTCAAACAGGCTGGTATCAAAAGGATCAAGGCAGTAGAATGCCTTATTGGTCTCAGCACTTGACCGGTACTTTGTGTCAACAGGGAAGGTGAAAGATAAAGCTTTGAAATTAAAACATTAAAGGCTGTAACTAAATATTTCAGTATTTTTAGAGTCACAGAAGTCTAAAACATACACACACACACACACACACACACACAATGCATATAGTTTTCCAGTAGGTTTCTTTTTACTAATGATCACAAAACATGGATCTAGAAACATAGTCCACTTAGTAAAAGTTGTAAACTTGAAACAATTGTAATATCTTGTAATAATTATCTTGTGCATGGGTGTGTATGTGGCCCAGAATTCAAGCTATCATTTAATATGTTTGTATGGAATTGTATTGGGCTACCCTGTCTGTGTGTGTGTGTGTGTATGTGTGTGTAGTCCATGAGAGAGAGAGAGAGAGATACATAGATTCAAACTAATAAAATAACAGCATGAAAGGGAGGAAAATGTAGAAATGAATATATATGTATGTATATATAAATGTATACGCATGTCTCTTCTTTTAATAAACATATACAAACACGATATTGTGAAAATTATTCTAAATAGTTCCACTCAGATTCTCTGAACAAGTAACTCCTAGAATGTGAATGTGTGTGTGTATATACATATATATATCAAATATATACAGTAATCCCCTGACTATCGCAGATATTATGTTCCAAAACTACCCCACAAAGTAGAAACAGTACTGTACTGTATATATTTTTAAATTATTTTTATAATTTGCATATATTTATTTTATTATAAATGCAAAGCAACAGTACGGAGAAATCGATGTTAGCATAAATAATAAACCACAATAGGTGAACCACGACATGGCAAGGAATTACTGTATTACATGTATAACATATTTATAATATATTGCATCATCATCATCATCATCATCGTTTAACGTCCGCTTTCCATGCTAGCATGGGTTGGACGATTTGACTGAGGACTGGTGAAACCGGATGGCAACACCAGGCTCCAGTCTGATTTGGCAGAGTTTCTACAGCTGGATGCCCTTCCTAACGCCAACCACTCAGAGAGTGTAGTGGGTGCTTTTACGTGTCTCCCGCACGAAAACGGCCACGCTCGAAATGGTGTCTTTTATGTGCCACCCGCACAAGCCAGTCCAGGGGCACTGGCAACGATCTCGCTCGAAAATCCTACGGGAGCCAGTCAGGCGGTACTGGCAACGGCCACGCTCAAAATGGTGCATCTCATGTGCCACCCGCACAAGAACCAGTCCAGGGGCACTGGCAACGATCTTACTTGGCTTGCCGGGTCTTCTCACGCACAGCACATTTCCAAAGGTCTCGGTCAGTAGTCATCGCCTCGGTGAGGCCCAATGTACAAAGGTCTTGCCTCACCACCTCAGCCCAGGTCTTCCTGGGCCTACCTCTTCCACGGGTTCCCTCAACTGTTAGGGTGTGGCACTTTTTCACGCAGCTATCCTCATCCATTCTCACCACATGTCCATACCAGCGCAATCGTCTCTCTTGCACGCCACAACTGATGCTTCTAATGTTCAGCTTTTCTCTCAAGATACTTACACTCTGACGGGTATTCACATTACAATATATATATATGCTACCTAAATTCAAGTCATCATTACTCTTACTTCTCTTGCTTCCAATGCATATATATATCACCAGCCATCCCACAAGCTTTGCTTCTCATTCATTATATTTCACCCCTCAGCAATTCCCTAGCTCTAACTACTCTTCACTTCTATCCAGTTACATACCCTGTTCTTCTGGCCCCAGTACCTTGAGGGTCCCCCATTGACTTCCATCAACACTGTTTTTATCTCTTTCCACCTTGACCTCAGTTGCTCCCAACTACTCTTCTATGTGAGCAGCCACGTAGCTCCTCTACAGCAAGAAACCAGTTCTGTTCTGGGCCCCTTCTTTCATACCCGAACTCCTGATATCCTAGCATAAAGCCACATCTCCCTTTCTACCTTCGGCCCACTCAGTCAAAAGGGATCTTAGTCTCACAACCACATGCCAGTGTCATTAATGCTGGTGTCGTGCAATAAAGCACCCAGTAAGTACACTGTACAAGGTGGTGGGCATCAAGAAGGGCATCCAGCTGAAGAAACAACGCCAAAGCAGACATTGAAACATGGTGCAGTCCTCAGAACCATCAGATCCTTTCAATCCATGCAACTTATGCCAGTATGGATGATGGATGTTAAATGATGATATACAGAACTTGTGCCAGGTTCTATGTTTGCTTTAGCATGGTTTCTACAGATGGATGGCCTTCCTAATGCCATCTCCTTCACAGAATGTACTGGGTGATTATGTGGTACCAGTACCATTGAGGTCAGCAAGAACCTGCAAGACAAGACAGCATTTTTTTTCTTATTATGAATATGACTGTTCCAGTTTTATCCTTTTATAAAGATTTTTTTTGTATTTGCCTGTAAATTGCAGTTTGTTCAGAACAATAACTTTCTTATAAACTGATCAAATTTATGTAGGTTTTACCACCTAAACTTTTCAACCATTAGTACCTACTCTACCATTGCAACCCTGATCAATACTATGCCGTCACTACTATAGATCGTGTGTATATCACATGATAGTTGTGTCACTATCAAACAAGTTGTGCCTCTTGTTTCCAATCTTCCATACCATCAAAGTAGTAACAATTGGCTACAAGAAGGGTACTTGGCCGTAGAAAATGTGCCTCAATGAATACTGTCTGATCCATGCAAGCTTGAAAAAGTGGGCACTGTAATGTTGATAAACATATGTTTTGTGTGTGTGTATCTACTGTTATTATTTAAATACATGTTTACTATGGACTATGCACAATGTTGTACAGTGAATTGTCATTAGCTGAAGCATAATTACACTATAAGCCTAGTACTTATCCTATCAATCTCTTTTGCCAAACCACTAAGTTATGAGGACGTACACACACCATCATCGGCTGTCAATCGATGGTGGGGTGACAAACACAGACACACACACATGACGAGCTTCTGTCAGTTTCCATCTACCAAATCCACTCATATGGCTTTGGTCAGCCTGAGGCTATAGTAGAAGACACTTGCCTAAATTGCCATGCAGTGGGACTGAACCCGGAACCATGTGGTTGGTAAGCAAGCTACTTACCACACAGCCACACCTGCACCTACATTATATATATAACATATGATCTTTATATTATATACCTATCTATCTATCTATTATCATCATCATCGTTTAACGTCCGCTTTCCATGCTAGCATGGGTTGGACGATTTGACTGAGGACTGGTGAAACCGGATGGCAACACTAGGCTCCAATCTAATTTGGCAGAGTTTCTACAGCTGGATGCCCTTCCTAACGCCAACCACTCAGAGAGTGTAGTGGGTGCTTTTACGTGTCACCCGCACGAAACGGCCACGCTCGAAATGGTGTCTTTTATGTGCCACCCGCACAAGCCAGTCCAGGGGCACTGGCAACGATCTCACTCGAAAATCCTACGGGAGCCAGTCAGGCGGTACTGGCAACGGCCACGCTCAAAATGGTGCATCTCATGTGCCACCCGCACAAGAGCCAGTCCAGGGGCACTGGCAACGATCTTACTTGGCTTGCCGGGTCTTCTCACGCACAGCACATTTCCAAAGGTCTCGGTCAGTAGTCATCACCTCGGTGAGGCCCAATGTACGAAGGTCTTGCCTCACCACCTCAGCCCAGGTCTTCCTGGGCCTACCTCTTCCATGGGCTCCCTCAACTGTTAGGGTGTAGCACTTTTTCACGCAGCTATCCTCATCCATTCTCACCACATGTCCATACCAGCGCAATCGTCTCTCTTGCACACCACAACTGATGCTTCTAATGTTCAGCTTTTCTCTCAAGATACTTACACTCTGACGGGTATTCACATTGACATTACACATCCAACGGAGCATACTGGCTTCATTCCTTGCGAGCTTACGTATGTCCTCAGCAGTTACAGCCCATGTTTCACTGCCATGTAGCATGGCTGTTCGTACGCATGCGTCATACAGTCTGCCTTTTACTCTGAGTGAGAGTCCCTTTGTCGCCAGCAGGGGTAAGAGCTCTCTAAACTTTGCCCAGGCTATTCTTATTCTAGCAGCTACACTTTCAGCGCACCCACCCCCACTACTAACTTGGTCGCCCAGATAGCGGAAGCTATCGACTACCTCTAGTTTTTCGCCCTGGAATGAGATAGAAGTTGTTTCATATATATATATATATATATATATATATATATATATATATATATATATATATATATATGGTCCAAATGTAGAGAAAACAAAAGACAGGTGAGGGAACAAGCAGGTGTATTAGTTTGATGGTCAGGAAGAATGGAAAAGTCTTTGATATTTCAAGCCTACACTCTTCGACAGAAAGGGATGAAGGGAAAAAATGTGTCAAGATTATATTATATTATTAAGGCACAGTAGTTGTGTGGTAAGAAGCTTGCTTCCCAACCGCACAGTTCCAGGTTCAATCCCACTGCATGGCACCTTGGGCAAATGTCTTCTACTATAGCCTCAGCTGAAGCCTTGCGAGTGGATTTGGTGACCAGAAACTAAAAAAAGCCCATCGTGTATATCTGTGTGTCTGTTCCCCACCACTGCTTGTGAACAGGTGTTGGTGTGTTTATATCCCTGTAACTTAGCAGTTCAGCTAAAGAGATCGATATAGTACCAGGCTTAAAAAAGTAAAAAGTGCTGGGGTTGATTTATTCAACTAAAATTCTTCAAGGTGGTGCCCCAGCATGGCCACAGTCTAATGACAAACAAGTAAAAGAATATAAGGAAATAATATATACAAATGATATATGCATACAAATTATATATATATATATATTATAGTGAAGGTGGATGGCTCAGTGGTTAGAGCATCGAGCTTACAATCGTGAGGTTGTGAGTCTGGTTCATGGAATGGGCTCCGTGCTGTGTTCTTGAGCAAGACGCTTTATTTCACGTTGCTCCAGTTCACTCAGCTGTAGAAATGAGTTGCGACGTCATTGGTGCCAAGTTGTATTGGCCTTTGCCTTTCCCTTGGATAACATCGGTGGCGTGAAGAGGGGAGGGTGGTATGCATGGGCGACTGCTGGTCTTCCATAAACAACCTTGCCCAGACTTGTGCCTCAGAGTAACTTTCTAGGTGCAATCCCATGGTCAGTCATGGCCAAAGGGGGTCACCCACCCTACAGATATATGTAATAGAATTTATATCATCATCATCATCATCATCGTTTAACGTCCGCTTTCCATGCTAGCATGGGTTGGACGATTTGACTGAGGACTGGTGCAACCGGATGGCTACACCAGGCTCCAATCTAATTTGGCAGATTTTCTACAGCTGGATGCCCTTCCTAACGCCAACCACTCCGAGAGTGTAGTGGGTGCTTTTATATATATATATATATATATATATATATATATATATATAAATAAAGATATATATTTGTTCATTTTACATTCGTTTTTCCATGCTTGCATGGACTGGCCAAATGTCATTTGAGGTATTGTTTTATAGGTGGATGACTAACCCCTATCTGTTTTTCAAGAAAGGGATCACATTTCAACAAGGATTCAAAAGCACAATGTGCTCAGATGACGGCAAACACTGCTAAGTGCATGTACACACACACACAAACATACATACAAATATATACAGGTCTTCATCAGGAGTTGAAAAGCTTATTTTCCAACCATGTTTCATGTTCTGTCTCATTGCACAGCACTTTAAGAAACTGTCATCTACTATTATAGTCCCTGGGCCAATCAAAGTCTTGTGGATGGATTTGGTAGCAAGAAAGTGAAAGGAGTTTGTCCATATAAATGTGTGTATGTGTGCTTCCATGTTTTTACATCGTGCAATAGTTGTAAACGAGTGTCACCATCATACTAGTGGTGTTGTTTGTTGGCAATATTCTGTGAAAACCTGTTCAGCCATGGAGAAATATTACCTTGCTTGGAAACCGCGAGGCTTGACAAGAGAGAGAGAGAGCATCTGACAGCAGAATATCTGCCTCAACAAATTCCATTTGACCCAATGATGCTGTATTGGTGGGGGGGGGGGGCTTTAGCTACACATATATTGTAGATTTGACAAGAACACTGGGTGAGAGACCCTGTCATATGCATACTCTCACTTCCATTACCTCAGTTGTGTGCATTTTTCTTCTCCCTCCACCCAGGTAAATGAGTTCCCTCTCCTAAATCCATTGTCACCCCTATCTATTACCAAATTCCCTCCTCCCACTGTTCACCCCTGCCCTTGTTTTAGCCATCTCTCACTCTCCCCCACCACCACTCTTCCAAGCTTCAACCCTACCCCTCATCTCTCGATATCACTCTTCTATCTACTCTAGAATTCTGTTGCTGTACGTCATAAAATTAGCACCTGTTACTACGGGAATCATTTCATGATACCATTTCTGTATTGCCAGTCACCACTCCCTCCTCTCTGATCTACACCCAATAGACATCTACTCATCCTCCCACTCATAATCCCCATCGATCACCACCTCCACTATCATTCACTTCGTCTATAGATCTGACCATCTTCACATCACCCTCCCCTCGTTCTTCCAACCCTTGCAGAGTACCCTGTCTCCATGCACTCTTCTATTCACCTTCTAGGCCATGTTGCCTCGAATGTACGTTCTGATACATACTGCCACCTCATTAATCTCTCTGCAGCACCACACCAATCATCTTCACCCACCCAAATAAAATGCAAAGTAGCCAGGAATCTCCTCGACAAACCTGTCTCTGCTCCTCACATCATATATTAACCTCTCTACTTCTCGCATAAAACGATCGCTATTCCCCCTTTTCAAGGAGGCTTTTTACCTCTTGCAACTTACAAAGTAACCTCACTGGTGCTGATGCCACGGGGGGTAAAAAAGCCATCGGTACACATTGTAAAATGATTGGCGTTAGGAAGGGCATCCAGCCATAGAAACCATGCAAAAACTGAAACGTTGGAGCTCGACGTGGTCCTGCAATCCACTGGATCCTATCTAACCACCCAACTCGTGCCACAATGGAAAAGAGACACGAAAAAAAACATTATATATGCATATATATACTACGTAGATGCTTTATGTAGGTTCGCTTTGCAACCTGAAGGTCCATTGCGAAGCAACTTGGGTAAATGATATCTGAGATAACTTTGGGGCAACGTATACCTTGTGTACATGTTATTCATCTTGGTTAATGTTAAGGGTACACGTGTCTGCAGAATGCTCAGCCGCTTCGATATTAACTCCGGAGCAGGTAATCAAATTCATCAAACTAAATCGAACGACGAAGATTCTATCTATCTACCTACGGTATACATACGTACATAAATAAATATACATTATACATATATTATGCATATGTATGATACATATATATTAGACACACGTTTTATATAGATACTACATATATATATATATATATATATATAAACACACACACCAATTATATAACAGAAAATAACTTCTATAGCCTATATATTCCATAACCGCATTGTTTATGTATACATGCATGTGTGCGCGCGTGTTGCAATTATCGAAGTTTTAAATTGGAAAAATAAAATTAAACTCTGCATATTTTTATCGTGTGTTGAAATCTGAAACAAGTCGATTTAGACTGAGACAAATTCAAAGATGAAATATACATACAGACAGACATAGACACAAACATGCATGTGTGTACTGGAAGACAACAGGGCATGTATACGTGTGTATTTAACTGAGTATACAAAGTTTTTTGGGTTTTTTTTATTTAAAACAATAGTAGTGGGAAGAGAAAACACTTACCAAATTCCATGTGTCGCTTGGTTCCAGTAGCTGAAAGCATTTTGAGCTTCTTAAGTGTTGTATAAAGATAGAATGTCTTTTAAGAGATTGTGCTACAATCGGTAGAAAAAAAATTGTAGTAAATAGGAAAGGTATTCTCCGTTTAAAAAACAATGTACTGTCAGATTAATTACGAAGCAAAATAATAAAGCCACCGGCTTATTGCAAGTATGAAATAGGAAGCTCACTGCCAACGGATCTTCATCACGAATTTAATATCAAATGAAACAAAAACAAGTTGGTTGAATGGTGAAAGAAACAACTATGAAAATGGCGTTTGCAAGAGCGCGACCTCGTTTTCATACACCTCACTCTCTTTCTCTCTCGCCGAATCTCACTTCCTCTTTTTATTTTGCTGTTCCTCCCCTTTCTCTATTTTTTCTGTCTGTCTGTCTCTCTCTCTCTCTCTCTCTGAATCTTGCCTCCTTATTTTCAGTGTTCCTCCCCTTTCTCTCACTCTCTCTCTCTTTGAATCATGCCTTCTCTTTTTCTCTATTCCTCCCCCTTCTCCTTGTCTGTCTATCTTACCTCTACTTTTCTCTCTCCCTCTCGTTTCACTCTTCCTTATTTGTCTTCCTCTTTTTTTTTTTGCTGTTCTCTCTTTTTTCTGTCTGTCTCTCTATCTCTGTATCTTGCCTCCTTATTTTCTGTCTTCCTCCCCTTTCTCTCTCTTTGAATCATGCCTTCTCTTTTTTCTCTATTCCCCCCCTTCTCCCTATCTATCTATCTATCTATCTTACCTCTACTTTTCTCTCTCCCTCTCGTTTCACTCTTACTTATTTCTCTTCCCCTTTCTCTCTGCTTAGTTCTTTTCTACTCTTTCTCCTCTTTATTTCGTTTCTACTCTGTTCTTCCCCTCTTTTTTCTTTGTATCATTTTCTTATTCTCTCCCCCTCCTCCCTCCCTTTCTCTCTTGAACTCCTTCAAATTAGGTGCGTACCGGTGCAATGTAGACCGTTTCCTTTCATAGCGTTCCAGATCCTATTTTTCTAATAGGTAATATTTGCAATGAGTGATCAGTTGCAGTGAGGTCAAATAATGGCAACACAAGAAAACAAAACTGGCGTGTAAACAGTATAATAAGCGCTTTACAATATAATGCGACCTCGATTTGGCAACTCAGTCAAGCTGTGATTGTTTTCTCCTAAAATTAGGTGGATACCGGTGCTACCGAAGACATGTTCCTTGGTATAGCTACAACCTAAAAACCGACTAACTTCATTTTATTTTTTTTCCTTTTTGCAAAAAAAGGCGAAAAGTGATAAGCAATTATCATTTTAAAATACAACTTTTACTGCATGATGGTTGTTTCTATGGCGAAAATAATGATTACTTTTTTTTATCGATTTATTTTATTTCGATGCACCACTTTAACATTCAGAAAAATGATTTTTTTTAGGCTATCAAGTGAGGTTATCTGTTACCAAGAATTTTTGAAGTGTCTCCATAGAAATCTACTCTCTTTCTCTCCTACATTCTTTTGCTTTCCAATATTTCCCACTTTTTACATACTTACATGGATGTTTACTTATTTTGTTTGGTATGGTGGGAGGGTCTATGCCTATGGCCATCATAAACTTTCTGAGACAAATGAGATTGATGCCATGCAGGTCGACGACTGCAGGCGGGTAAATCCAAGAGAACCGGCGTTCTGAGAAGGAATAACTAAATGAGGTGGATAGGGCAGACCGTGGGACGGGGACTTAGTATAAGAGACAAGCGCACAAGAACCCTGGGTAGTAAGAAACTAGCTAACTCAGAGGCCACTGTAGTATAAAAGACAGAATGTCTGCAAGCCAGATGCCGGAGTGTGTTTCTCTGCGACTTAACACCAATTAGTTAAATGGCCTTTCTCTAGATGTCTAGTCTGTCTGTGTGTAGCAGCAGCACTGTCTCAGATGTGGGAGAAAAACTCTGTTGTTGGTTTCACATGGGCTTTCTAAATAGTTAATAGTGTTGAGGGCTAAGTATTTGAAGGGGAAAAAAGGCTAGTATTGGCGGGGCTGCTTTTGCTATGATGAGGATGTGCGTTCGCTAGGAGACGTGCTCTGCGATGTTTTCTTGATATATGCGGTTATTGTGTCTGCTATTGAAGGAGACATGATTAGCGTGACCTGCAACCCCCAGCCTATGGAAGGTTGTTTTCAAGGCCTGTTCAGGGAATCAATGTTGACGTAGTGTGAAGTATCTAGGTTGCTTGGGTATGGAAGGTGAAGAAGGAATAAATGGTGGTATGATCTACATATGAGAGGGCGTTATTACAGAAAGCGGCAAGTGGGTCGTTGATGTATATAAGGTGGAAGAATGTGGAGGACAAAAGCAAACCGGGGTTCGTAGAGCGAGAGTCAGACAGGGCTATCAGCACACGCCGCTATCTGACACGGAGCTTTCAGTCCAAGAAACGAGATACAGATAAAATCCATAAGCGGGCACTTTTCAAAGATTTTGACACACATTTTTTATCACTCTCTCTCTGTTTCTCCCTCTCTCTCTCTCTCTCTCTCTGTCTCATCTATGCCTCATCTTTTGTATAACGGTCCCCTATTGTAATGTGAATGTTCTCACCTCATCTCTTTTTCATCTCAGACGGGCTGTTCTTCTCTCTAACTTTTATCTTTCTCTCCTTCGATCTCTTGCTCAAAATTTTCTCGTTATTTCCTATCTCTCTATTTTTTCTCTGTCACTTTGTTTCCCCTCTCTCTCTCTCAATTCTATTTCTTTTTACCTATGTTTATCTCTTTCTTGACACCGTCATTTCATAACGTCTCTCTTTCTCCATACCTGACACTGTACTTTCTCTCTCTCTCTATCTATCTAATCGAACATCAACCATTCGATTGAATTTGACCTTATCTAACAACTGTTGTTAACAAATGAACTGAAACCGACTGAAAATTTGATTATGACAAGATTTGGCTGAGGAGTAAGGGAGAGGGAGAAGAAACGATTTTGGACATTAATTATTGGCATATGCGGGTTACAGGGTACGTAACATAAGTGAACAATTATTTTGGTTTCTGCGTCGGCTTAGCTTCTGACAGAGCATGGCCAACATATTTATTACAAGTAGACTCCCATCCAGCCTCATCTCTTTTTCTCTCTCATTCGCTCTCTCTCCGTCTTGTCTCTGTGTGTGTGTGTGTGTGTCTCTCTCTCTCTCTGTACCTGCCTATTTATCTATCTATGTATAATTGTTATATTATGTACATTATAATGTATATTATATAATATATATATATATATACTCTCTCTCTCTCTCTCTCTCTAGATATATATATATATATATATATATATATATATATATATATATATATATATATATATATATATATATATATATATATATATATATATTGTAGGTTTGGTGATGCAAAATGCAAACAGGAAAAAAAAAGAACTCAAAATATGAGTTTATATATATTTTTAATTAATAAGCAGCAGAAGTTAAGCACACACATGTACATATATATACACACACAAATGTGTGCGTGTGCATTTATCTCTTTCTTTCTTTCTCTCTCTCTCTCTCTCTCTCTCTCTCTCTCTTTCTCCTTTTTTCTCTTCGTTACCACTCTCTCTCTTAAGGTGCGATTATTACTATAAGGGTGACCGATATAGATTTTGATTACAAGTGGATGCTTTCTTTATTTGTCTGAACACGCATCATTCACGCATGTAGACCCACTCAAAACATGTTGATAAATCTATTTATTTAACTACTATTGTTGTTCTGAACATGAACAAATAAACATCCCCACACGCAATTTCATGTCTTTTTTTACAGACAGACAGACATAGATAGATAGATAGATTTTTTTGTTTCGTTTAGCTCCAGGTCCACCCTGATTGAAAAACCAACAATAGGTGTTCTTACTGAGGCCATGTCGCCTTTTTGTTGACGGGGATGTATCTAAGACTACATTATCTAATTTGTGCCCCCTTTTTTTTTTAATGAATGCGTATAATTTGACGAGGATTTAGCTGCTATTTCCAGCAAGTCGAACACGTAGAGGCTCCTTTGTTGGTTTGTCAATGCCCATTTTTATTTAGCTTCTGAGTGAATAAACCTCCAAACAAAAAGCGTTCCAACCGTATCTATAACTACTACACTTCATTACCGAATATAAACATACCTATCTCCTTTATCAATGAGAACAGCCCTGATCGGGCAGATCTATGACCAAAAGCATTCCAGTCGTAATTCTTCTCCCCTTTTCCAACGTACAGAGACGGAACCCAAAAGTACATTTTACATGTCCTTTCTTTTAAAACAGTAAGATGCAATTTAAGAGAGATTTGGCTGCTATTTTTAGCAGATTGAGCGACCACATAAAGACCTCCTTGACTCGGGATTTTTTTTTTTTTCTTTTTTTAAGACAGTCGGCTGTATTTTAAAGGTGATTTGGCTGCTGTGTTTATGGAGGAAGGGAGAGAGGGGGCTTTATGTTGCTCGGTAGACAACATAAAACCTCTCTCCCTCCCTCCCTCTCTCGACGTCCCGCTTACATATATGTTAATTAGCAAAGGTGCTGTGTCGACTTGTATCTGAGGTAAGAATGGCAAGTGTGCATTCACAAACAACGCATTGTCTAAGGAATATTGATTTCTATTTCCCAGACACAAGTACAAACTGCTGGACGGGAGAAAGGAGGATCGTTATCGATTAATTTATCGAACTCAGCTTATAACTGGTATTTACGACAAGTTGCTCGAAATAACAGCCAAATCTGCCTCAAATTGCACCATACCGTTTTAGCAAAAAAAAAAAGACACTGCGTAATGTGATCATTTCTTAGTCAGAGTGGGAAGGATGGCGCCCGTTAACACACCGGGCGAAATGCTTAGCGGTATTTCGTCTGCCGTTACGTTCTGAGTTCAAATTCCGCCGAGGTCGACTTTGCCTTTCATCCTTTCGGGGTCGATTAAATAAGTACCAGTTACGCACAGGGGTCGATATATTTCGACTTAATCCGTATGTCTGTCTTTGTTTGTCCCCTCTGTGTATAGCCCCTTGTGGGCAGTAAAGAAATAGGTATTTCGTCTGTCGTTACGTTCTGAGTTCAAGTTCCGCTGATGTCGACTTTGCCTTTTATGTTTTCGGGGTCGATAAATTAAGTGCCAGTGAAACAGTGGGGTCAATATTATCGACTAGTTCCCTCCCACAAAATTTGAGGCCTCGTACCTCCAGTAGAAAGGATTACTATTGTTTTACTTCTCAGAGCGCTCGGTCTTGTTTGCTCTGACTGATTCTGTGAGACAGCAGATGGTCTCACAGGGTCTCTTCTCGCACATTAAAAGCTTTGATAATTGGTTGTTAATTACCATGGAAGACGTTCAGCATGAACATAAAACAGGGAGAATATTAGGACCAAATATGACGAATGTGAATACAAAAGGGTTTTTGACCCTTTTGTTACCGTATTTCTATTTAAAAAACACTACCTTTGTTTCAATTAATTTTGAAAATGATGAAGAATTTAGGGATCTTTTTGGTTTGACGGGCAACACTTGTTTTCTTAACGAAACACTTTCAAACTTGGGATACTGGTAGAATGTGTCATATAAAACATCTTTTTCTCTTAGCCTTCTTAACAAAAATTAGTTCTTAATAAGTTATTTCATGTTAAAGTTGTCGTATAACTGTCATTATTAACTTGGTGTTTGGAACATAAATGAACATGAAATTTCAAAAGGTTTTAATTTAGATCACTTTAAACACGAAGTTTGTATCATAGAAGTAGAGGTGGTCTTGGGTGGGTTGGTGTCACAAAGATTAGATAAAGAAAGACACATTAGACAACGTAGCATTTGATAAAGAAACAGATGGTTTGATCATGCTCGGAAGGATTTTGATCACGGGCCTGCTTGATAAGAGATGACCGGAGGGCAAACAACAACAACAACAACCAGTGATATATATATTTTGTTAGCCTTTTCTTTTCTTTATTGTATGTAAGCCATCAGATGGGCAGCAGCTGAATTCAAGAGTGGAATTGTCACACTTGGTGTCACATTATGACAGCATTTAGGGTATAAGTGTCTGCAGAATACTTAAGCCCTATTTCTGTAATTCAATAAGTAGGCAGTTCCACTTGTCCAGAATATATATATACATACATACATACATACAGTGGGGGTAAATAGATATTCGTACATGTCAAAATTCTTTATTTATTTAATTTTTAATGAACATAAATGGGATATACCAATACTATATTTGCATACACATGCATAAACTAAGAATATGCAAAAGAAACTAATAAATTATAGTAACTAATGAATTCATATGCAATTATAAATATTTAGGGGTGAAAAAAGTATTCGTACAGAACATAAATAACTGATAATTCTGATTTAATACTTCGTAGCATAACCATTATTCAGTTCTCTTCTTGTAGTTCTTAATCAATGACTCACATGTTTCTTTAGGAATTTTTTCCCATTCTTCTTGACAAATATTCTTCAAATCTGGAATGCACGTTGGGGCTCTTGAATGAATTTTAATTTTCACATGGTCCTTATTAATATTCACACTTTCTCTTTTAAAAGAAAGTTGCTGGATATCATGTGCAGTTACCAGTAAATGTCCATAATATGGTGTAAAGTTGTTAATCAGCAGCAGGGATTCCCAAAGTGTCTTCTGCAAAGCCTCAGGGTTCCCTGAAAGTTATCAGGGGTTCCACATTTTTCAAAATAATGCCAAAGGATTCCACGGCAAAAAAAAGTTTGGGAACCACTGATCTAGTGATTGTTGTTGACACTCCGTCACTTACAACATCGAGGGTTCCAGTTGATCCGATCAACGGAACAGCCTGCTCGTGAAATTAACGTGCAAGTGGCTGAGCACTCCACAGACACGTGTACCCTTAATATAGTTCTCGGGGATATTCAGCGTGACACAGTATGACAAGGCTGACCCTTTGAATTACAGGCACAACAGAAGCAGGAAGTAAGAGTGAGAGAAAGTTGTGGTGAAAGAGTACAGCAGGGTTCACCACCATCCCCTGCTGGAGCCTCGTGGAGCTTTTAGATGTTTTCGCTCAATAAACACTCACAACGCCCAGTCTTGGAATCAAAACCGCAATCCTATGACTGCGAGTCCGCTGCTCTAACCACTGGGCCATTGCGCCTCCACTAATCTAGTGATTAACTAAATGTTTTTAGGCTTACCGAAGTCATGCCTCTGTACGAATTCATACAATGGTGTTTGCTGTTGTTCATCAATAATGCTGTCTGTGAAACGTGTTTCTCACCATGTAAAAAAATGAGCATTTTATGTTTGTGTTTATTGTAATAATGGTGATGTGGCACCCATCAACAAATGTGTAGTGCTCGCTATTAAATGGTCTTTTACTATAAGCACCAAGCAATCCACCTATAGAGCTGACTGCAGTAAGGTAGCCATACAATTTTGTAACAATGTTATTTCTACGTACAGCATAATACAGTACCTTGACCCTTAAATGTTGTCCTGTTGTTCATGAAATACTAGGGTCAACTTTTATACAGAGTCTATGGAAAATTCACAATTTTGGCGCCAAAAATAGGGGTCGACTTTTACATGAGATCAACTATTACTCGAGTGAAAAAATTAAAATTTCACGTATGTTTTATAATTTCATTCAAACTTCTAAAGCTGATTCAATGGTTAAAATATAAACATCAGCCATAGAAATACATAATTAATATATCGTTAATGAATTTAAACATGATGGATAGACCATTTCAGCAGGAAATGTTAGTGGTTCCAATATGACTTGTCTGTGTTTTGACCACTCCTTCTTCTCTATTGAGAGTGGTGAGCACTAGCATAGCTGGAGTACGTGCCGCCTGATGATGACAATGATGATGGTGTGTCTGTGTATGTATGTATACAGTTATATGTATTTGTGTGTGTGTGTGAGTGAGAGAGAGAGAGAGATTGTATTGAAAACCAGTGTTGTTTGTGTTATGTCCCTTCATATCACTTCAAAGCGTAGGGGTTCAACAAATACAGATTCATAAAATATGTACCAGACAAAAACATGTATAATTGACTAAAACTTTCAAAAGGGAAACAATATCCTGTCATGGCCCCCACCACCAACTACAACAACTAAAACCAATAAAACGATAACAAAATTATAGAATAAACAGCATGTTTGTTTGAAATAATATAGCCCATTCCCTGTGAAAAGCAAAAAAAAAAAAAATGGGTTAAATCAATAACAGTTACATTCCAGTAATATGGTAGGTACCAGCTATGAGGGTAGGGGTATCAGAGGAAAATGTCAACCATGTAGAGAGTTGTTAATGTTACAAGAGAGTAGCAATAGTATAGAAAGAGGTTAAGGGTAGTGGTGTAGTGAAGTGGTGAGATGGTTGAAAAACTGATATACTAAAAGGTTAGTAGGACATAGGAATAGATGTAAAGTGCTAACAGAAGTCTGAACCTGTTAAAGAAATGAATGGTTATGAGATTTATCAGTGTAACTGATCTTATCAGAAAAACATAAGATTTGATAAGGTAGTTAAAGAGAAGAAAATGCAAATTAAGGTCAAAGAGAATTAGTTAAGGTT